>NC_053431.1:105534054-105746451 GCF_007990345.1 Gossypium hirsutum | reverse complement strand
CCATCAATTTCTTCCAAAAGGTAGGGACATTAACAGCTCGAGAATAAATTCTATCCACCTGGAACCTGGGACAACGTAACAAAGCAGTGTACTCCTCTACGGTAGGCACCAAGTCTACCTCCCCTAAAGTAAAGCAACTGTACGCTGGATTCCAAAACTGAGCGAGGGCTCGGAACAAGTGCTCATCTATTTGAACATCGAGCAAGTAAGGTAAGTCTCCGTAATTATCGTAGAATAACTGTTTAGTCTTGTTGCCCCATTGATCCCAAATCTCCTTAAGCTCTTGGAGATTATTCTGCGTAACACTGATGCGAGTATATCCTGATAGCTCCGACATATATCCCGCACCTATACTATCTCTCTTTTCTAACTGATTTTGCTCAAACCATCTATGGACGTTAGCGTTGCCCTCCACTCTATCAAGAAGTCCGTTCTCCATAATAAAACTCTCTAATTTAGACACTGACCATGAATCGATACCTTTGTAAATGCAAAATGTCATGCAAACAAAAGAAAACAAATAGTCAGTATCACATGATATCAATAAATCTCAACAATAATTTATAAGGGTAATATCTAAAGTTTAACTCTAACTAAGTTGGGCTCTTACGGTTTTTTCTATATGAGGTTGGTTTTAAAGTTTGAGGTACCCGAACCAGCAGATTCCTCGATCCTCACCCCTTATAGGCTCATTTGAATCGAGTTCAGTTCAGGGGAATACATTTCCCTATGGCTACATGGGGATGAAAATCTCACGAAACCATAGGTACGGATGTATCCCGAAAGTGATCCACTATCCTGCACGGAGGCGAAAACCTCACGAAGGCGTAGCTTCTCACTCCCACTTAAGGGTGTGACCACAACGGTCATGCAAATGCAATGCGTATCAGAATATAGCAACACATGTAATAATACAAACACATGTAATGCAAAGAGGATTAAATTTTAAAATTTTTAATTTTCGACATTAAGACAAGAGATAATCAATTACACGGCTTGACTCTCCTATTGGTCCCAGTGGAGTCGCCAAGCTGTCGAGACCATTTTCAAATCGAGTTTTGGAAAATGGGAATCGATTTTAAAAACGAAAACGGGAGTCGCCACCAATCTTTTTAGGTGTGATTGGATCACCTTATAAAATGTTTTGTTTTAAAACATTAATTTTGGTCTACGAAAGTCGAGAAAATGGATTCGGGAGTCGATTACGTATGAGGAAGGGTTAGCACCCTCGTAACGCCCAAAAATTGGTACCTAATTGATTATCAAGTGTCTTTACTGTCGAAAATTAGAAATTTTAAGCTGCAATCCTCTTTGAAACATTTTTTATTTTGAAAATTGGAGTTCACTCGTATCAAAACATTGATACTGAGTTAGCCTTTTGGAAATCCCTATCTCGAAACAACAAAACACCACATCCAGTAAGTTAGGACATATTGCTTTGAAATTCCAAGACAGTCGCTTACATTTTGAAAACCTTTAAAAACTTAGAAGGGTACTTGATTATTAGAACTCGACGAGAACAGTCGCAACCCAATAAGTTAGGGCACTACTTTCTCGAAGTTTCCAAACATCAAGCATTGCCTTTTTGTATTTTTGAAGACTTTGATGCCCCCTCTTTTTAAAGTGAAGTGTGGAGAATTATATTGCATTATAAACCATACCTAGTAACATATTATTGTAACAGGTAAATAATACATGCATTTAATCAAAATGATGGCAATGATATAAAGAATAATACATATAAAGCAAATATTACAATATGCATACAAAGATATATAACATGTGTTAAGAATGAACAAATATACAAACATACAAAGTAATAATTAAATCATGCATGATATGCAAAAAGGAGTAATATTATATCAATATACATGTTCATGAAATGTAATATCAAATAATAGATGAAATAACATTTAACACATGGTATATACAAAATAAAATCCAATTAAATGAGTTATTATTAACAAAGTATACATATAACACAAATAAAGATACGATATTTAATGATAATTCTTGAAATAGTATTTGCTATACAATATAACACATCATAATAAAATATTTATAAAAGAATAATAATTATATATAAAATATATTGAGCTTTTCTTAAAAAAGGGATAAAAATATGTAAAAGATTTTATAAAATAATACATAATGTAAAAACATCATTTTAAAATAAAATAATACATAATAAATAAACAATTAATAATTTAATACATATATATAGTATGAGTTAAAAAATTGTTTAATTTACAAATCTTAAAATTTTAAATAGTATAATGAATAATATAAACATAAATAATATAGTAGATAATATATGATACACATAACATATATATAGAGAAAAATAAGTAATAGAAATAAAATAAATGCTAAAAAAATAACTTAAATATATAACAAATATAATAGACATAATATAAAATAATGAAAGTTTATATATAAAAATAATATGTATAAATAAATAATATATAATACAAGTAAAAATAAAAATAATGATATAAAATAATAATAATCTGTTAAAAATAATAGATAACGTAAATAATTATATGGTAAAATAATCTTATCATATATAGTATAAAAATAAAAAATAGTATATGGAATATATATATAATAATGATAATAAATATATAAGGGCTAGATTTAAAGTTTAGTAAAGTTACTGGGCAAATTTAAGAGAAATAAACTGAATTAAGGTCTTAATTAAAAAGCGCGTAAAGCAAAAGGACTTATTGGGCAAATTGCCCCATTCCCAAAACGGCTACGTTTTAATCTTGGACTTATAGCAGTTACTGTAGGGACTAAATCAAAATTGAGACAAAACAATAGGGCCAAATCATAAATAAAATAAAGCGTAATTATAATCGTAACAAAGAATAAAAGGACTAACTGAGCAATTATCCCTATTTAAAAAAAACGCGCGGATCCTCCCCGGGTAATCTGGTCAACGCGCGGATCCGGTCATTTTAAAACGACACCGTTTTATGTAGGCTATATAAGTCATATTTTGACTAAAAAAACATTTAGAAGCCTGCTAAAAAAAACTCAGAGAAATTCTATGAAAGAGAGAGGGAGGAGGGGAACTCCGGCTCTGGCCTCCGTCGGCCACGCTTCAGTCACGCGCGCACGCGCCACCCTAAGAACCACCGTACACGGTGGCTAGGGTTTGAAAAATCCTTCCTTTCGCTCGTCGTTCATTAGGTAACCTCTTCTCTTTTCTTTTTAAAAGTACTTTTGTATATATATACATATAAACATTCAGATGTTTCAATACTGACAATAGAGAAATGAAAGGCAAAAATATAAAAACAAAAATCACCTTTGAAACTGTTTTTTTATTCGTTTCCCCCCTTTACATTGGTTTAATTCTGGCTTTTATAGCCACTATTTATTACAAAAATTGGGAAAGAAATCTTCGATTTCTTTCTATTTCTTGCTCACTGTATCTTTGACCTTGATTTGCTGAGATACTTTTTAGTCTCCTTTTTCTTTCTCTATGTATCTATTGTGTTTCCTTCTCTGCTTTTGTGTCCTTTGTATTGTCTTGCAGGTATTTGCGAAAAATCTGGCAATGGCAAAGGCTTGACGATGGTCCACTGGTGGCGTTGATCTCAGTGTGACTTGGGGCCTGGAATCATGGCCTTGATGGGGTAGCTGGAACAGCAGGAGCTGAAGAGTCATGAGGCTTGGCTTCTGGAACCTTCTGTTTGCGGCGCGAGGAGAAAGAGGGCAGAAACCCGTAGGGTTTCCTGCCTAGGTCTGCAGATGTTTGGGCCAATTGGGCCTCTGGAAATTTTGGGTTTGTAATGGGTAGAGGTGTTTTGGGCTACCAGTCTGTAACAGGTCCATTGCAACTGTTTGGGACTTAGTTTAGGCTGGGCTAGTCTAGTAAAATTTGGCTGTTGGGTCTGTCTATTTAGGCTTTGTAAAAAAACTTTTATGGACTGTTTAAATTAAATAAATAAATATTTATTTATTTATCCATTAATTTTTCAGTTTTAATAATCCGGGCAAATTTTGGTGATTGCAGGGAAAATTTATGAATTTTTTTTCATGAAGCAGAGCCACACGCTCGTGGGGACACAAGGACACGCCTGTGTGTCTTCAAGATGCCCATGTCCTCAGGCCGTGTAACTCTCTCACTATGATGTCATCAAGCAAAATGAACCACACGGCCAAGCCACACGCTCGTGTGCTAGGCCGTGCCCTCCACATGGCTGAGACACATGGTTGTGTCTCTGCTCGTGTGACTAACACTTAGGCTATTTTCCAAGCCTTTGCGTTACCCTTAATTTTCACAATTCATTACATATATTAAGGATACATATCATGGCATCATTTTAATGATTTAACCTCCTTCATTAAGATATATTCTTAACATTAACATGTCATTATTCACTTATTTTGCATGATCGTGCAATATGAAGTCTAGATGCAAACATCCATGACCATTAACCTTATTATCGCACCACATTTACTAATAATCTAGAATTATTCACTTATCACTTGTGTCATTAGACCTTGAGCATTCAAGTTCAATCAACATCATCATCTTTTTTTTTTCTATATCATGCATTTTCTCATAGCAATGACCGATTCGATTGGTCATGAAGCATTCATCATACACACATGTTATACACCAACATGCATTTTCAACAAGCATATCCACATCACAAACATTATGGCTTAACATGGATAAATAGGCTTACAAGCCATAATCATTATAAGCCACATCTCATGGCTATATACAATGAATCATTATAAGCCAATACATTTGGCTACTCATAACAACATCTATCATAAAACTAAGTCCCTATACATGCCACTCACTTGGAATCGCTAGCATAAATATATTAATATTCCAACGAAGATGTCTCGATAGTGTAATGCTACCTCCGACGATCTTCAACCCCGAGCGGACCTGAAATTGCTAAAGAAATGGAAAGGAGGGAGTAAGATTTACGCTTAGTAAGCTCGCATGAAACATAATAAGCAATGTGATAACATGCTATTTTTAAAATTCTTTCTATTTATTCAAAGTCCAGTCAAGCTATTTTCCTAAGTCACGGTCACTAAATTATTAGTATCAAGAGCTACGGGACTTCGAATTGAGAACCGTTAATTTTCCCTAAAACTAGAATCACATATCTTCTTACCATAAAATTTTTAGAATTTTTGGTCTAGCCAATAATTACAGTTTATTATTTAAAGTTACCTTTGTTTTACTGTCTGACAGTTCTGACCTCTCTTCACTATAAATTAATTATCTCATAGTACGGGACTCGGATGATGCTTCTGTCTATTTTTTTTTTTTTTGAAAATATACTCATTAAGTATTTTAAGCATACAAATTATAACCTATAGTCATTTTTGTACAATTTTTAATGATTTTCCAAAATTAAGATAGGGGAGTCCGAGATCACTCTGACCCTGTCTCACAAAAATTCAAATATCTCCTCATATGAGATTCCTTTTCTTACGTCGTTTCTTTATCTGAAACTAGACTCAATAAGCTTTAATTTAATATTTTACTCAGCCTATAAATCAATTTTCATTATTTTTGGTGGATTTTCAAAGTTAGATAGCTGGTATTGTAATAATCTATCTTAGTGCAACATGATGATAACTATCACAAATTTGTCATAGAAACTAATCTCATAAATATCACTCATTCATTTGCACTCTTATCACAAGTCCATTTCATTTCACATGGCAAACACATGCTCATGGGCTTCGAGTACGTACCTATGCTATCTCTTAGGACAACCACTCATCTAAACATGACAATCATATACATCATACTAGTATCATCTAAACATAGATGAGTTTATCATTTCAAGTATTTCCATTCCATTTCTCATTAATTCCCGTTGAATTCCTCAGAATCTCGATGGATATCACATTTATCGTCAAGTCATGCAAGCAATCATTTCAAGTAAGCACTCCCGCGAACCTCATTCATTACGGCGGGATTACCAATCCAGGCTAAATCCCCCGTATCATAACTCACAGAGTGTTGTCGGGATTACCAACCCAGGTTAAATCCCTTACAATGACATACACTCTCATAAGTTCGGATCTAAATTACCAGTCCAGGCTAAATTCAATTCTTAATCGAACTACCCGTCCGAGTTAAATCCTTAATGCACCCATATTCTTCGGGAGGCTTGATCACTTGAGGAACACCCGTCCAGGCTATATCCTTTCTATATTGAGATCAACGGATTACCAGTCTGGGCTAAATCCTTTTCTGCAACACATGCAAGATCTCATGTCATGTAAACAATGATTTATCCATCGGATATCCCTTTTTATTCAACCGAGATTTTCTCTTTTCATCAAGTACATCAATAAGCATAGATGATCATGCAATGTACATTCAATTTGACACATTTTCATGTTTATTTGGGCATTAGTCCATACAACCAAAAACAACATATCACCTAGTTTTCATACAAACTTATTCATTTCATTTAAAATGTCAATTTCTATCAAATGTCCACTAACATCAAATTCAATACAATCGTAGCAAGATATATTTCATGTATAACAAAAATAACATGAATAATATGCTTATTAAATCACGCGAACTTACCTCGAATACGAAAACGAAAAAATTACCATTACTTATTTTTTCCCGATTTAAGCCCAAATCTCGATTTCTGTGATCTATCATTTCAAAAATGGCCTATTTAGGACTCACGTTATTCAAATTGACTCAAAATCATATTTTGGAAAATTACATTTTTGCCCCTAAACTTTATTGAAATTACACTTTTACCCCTAAGCTCGTAAAATGATTTTTATTCAATTTTCTCTTTTTATAAGCCTAGCCAAACATTTTCATAACTATAGCAAACTAAAATTCTCATCATAACACCCTTTTATTCCGTTTTTACAACTTTTACAAAACAGTCCTTTCGGACGTTTTCACAAAATCATCCTGTGAAATTGTAGACCATAAAAATATAATAAAAATAAATTTTATTATGTCGGTTTGTGGTCCCGAAACCACTGTTCTGACTAAGCCTTAAATCGGGATGTTACATTAACATTGACAAATCTTCACCGAACATTTTTGTAAGATCGTATTCACAATTAATTCAATAATAAAGCATTTAAAATACAATTATATGAATTCTTATTAACATACAAACGCACCTTGATGATAAAAACGTCGGAACAGGATCTACTAGTCCAATACTTTGTTTTTCCCCCGATCTAGATCCGAACTTCGCTTTTCTTGATCTATATATAATCAAATTTAACTTATTTAATTATAATTCTATTCAATTTAATCTAAATTTCATATTATGGCTACTTCTTTACAATTTAGTCCCTAACTCATAAAAATGCAAATTGATATAATTGCTAGCCAAATTTAAATTAAGTCCCAAGAAAGCCCTATATTCCATTTATTTCACACATTTACCACATAATTTTTATATTTCTCAATTAAATCCTTATTTGATAATTTTATCAAAAATCACTTAACAAATGTTGTTTATCTATTTCATAAAACATCAAAATACACACATATTCATCAATATTAAAACCCTAAACCTTTTAAAGTTTTTCAAAGTAGTCCCTGGGCTAGCTAAGCTACAACGATCTCAAAAACATAGAAATTATTAAAAATGGGACGAAAAATACTCACATGCAAGCAAAGAGATGTGGCTGAATGAAGAAGCTCAAAAATGGTGTGTTTTTCCTCCCCATAATTTGGCTAGAAGAATATGAATAAAAGAGTTTGTTTTGTTTTACTTATTTTGCTATATTTATTTATTAAATTACTAAAATAACCTTTAATTAAAACATTAAAATTCATTTAAATGATGTCTATCTTTGTCTACTAATAAAATTAATGGTATAATTACCACTTAAGGACCTCCAGTTTAAATATATATAGCTATTAGACTCCTTTATCTATTAGAACACAACTTTTACGCTTTACGCGATTTAGTCCTTTTTATCAAATTGAGCACTCAAACGATAAAATTTCTTAACAAAATTTTTACACAATCATACTATCATGCTATAGACATTAAAATAATAAAAAATAATTATTTTGACCTCATATTTTTGGTCTCAAACCATTGTTCTAATTTAACTAAAAATGAGCTATTACAATCATGATGTTGTTTTGGTAATCTTTTAATTGTTTAAAGCTTGATTTTATGGCATGTATATAGGCGATTATTTTTTAGTCTATCTTGAATGTTGGTACTTTGGTTCTTGATTGTGGTTTGAGTTTTGAATGGTTATGTTTGTATAAAAGTTTATTTGGTAACTTGATATGTGCGGTATGGTTTATGTCAAGTTTGGTCTTTAAAAGGTTAATGATAATGGCAAGTTTGAATGATGTTATTCACATGATTTAGTTTCTGGTATGCAATGATTAAGAAATGATTTGTATATGACTTGAGTTAATGCTTTGTTGGTGCTAATGAGGGCATATTGGTTGTATGTTTAAATGGTTATATGAATGTATGTTTTGATTTTGAAATGTGCATATGATATGTATCTAGTATTGATTAGAATGACTATGTTTGAATATGAATGATTGAGCTATTGTGATGAGATTGTCATGGTGAATAATCATTATTTAATAAGTTTTAACATAGTGAATAATGATGCATAATGGCTAAGTTGATTGAGAGATAAAAGGTACTTTAAGTGCATATAAAGTTTGGTATGAAATGTATGTAGCATAGTGTCATGTTTTGAATGTCAAATGAGATAATTTGAATGACATTTCAATGGTGATTTTGAGTATTAATGGCATGAAATTATGATGAAAGGAGATGGGGAATTGTAAGAACTATAGTTGTGAATACATATGTTTAAGTGTTAAGTTGAATGCTAACTTTGAAGTGACCGATAGGATCTGGGTCTCCAACCGAAATGAACCCGACCTGGAAGAATAATGTTCGCCTACAAGCATAGTCAACTGACGATCTCGCGAGAATGCTAGATGTTCGCAAAGATGTCTAACGCGAGAAACCTGCAAAGGGAGCTTGCATAAGCCTCGCAAGGATGAGGTCGCGAGCTATAACTATGAAAGGGATTGCGAGCCCTACAAGGGATCCCTGCTCGTGACTGGCATGTGCGAAGTTTGCTGGGAGAGTCAGTCCCAGGATCAGAAAGGACTACGTGCTCCTCAGGCAAGCGTCTAATAAGCCAAAGGAGGCCCAAAGAATGTCAGCACCAGGGACAGGGAATGTCAGTACCACCAGCCCAAAGGCTGAGACAAAACAGTGAGCCCTATTGTGAGCTATAATAGTAACAGTAGAAACATGTATAAATACCCTATGTGTTTTCCTTAATACGATACAAAAAATATTACTCAACAACTATATAAAGGATTTTTGGTTCCCTGTAGTATATGTGATGAGCTGCAAAAGCTGATGAACCGATACTGGTAGAGGTGGCGAGTGATAGGTCAAAAGGAATTAGATGGGCTTCTTGTCATCGATAATGTGCATTAAAGAAATTTGAAGGGATGGGGTTCTGTGCTTTACACTGCTTCAATTTGGCTTTGTTGGGTAATTAACTGCTCGAGTTATATCATCTCGATGCTTTAGTTACTCATTTTTATCCAAGCATAATATTTCTCCGATGGTAACTTTCTTAAAGCTAGTGAGTGTAGTAACTCATCCTCCGTGCGGCGTAGCATATTTTCAGTGAAGCAGTTGATTACTAAGGGGACCAGGTGGCGTGTGGGCAATGGGCAGGAAATTCATCGTGTTTCATGATTTGTAGCTTAGTAATGACAGTAACTTCTATGTTGACTAAAATCCATTAATGGGGATGGAGGTTATGAGGGTAGCTGATTTGTTCAAAGCCAATGTGCGCTCTTGGAATAGGGAGTATATTTACGAGCTTCTTTCGCCTACTGATGCAAAGTGGGTCCTACAAAACCCAATCAGCTATCATTCTCCAGTCGATCAGTTGGTTTGGCACTATGACACGAATGGACAATACACGGTTAAGTTCGACTATAGGGTGGCCTTATCTGTGTTTTCTAATGATGTGAGTGATGTTAGAACCGTAAAATAATAACTTATATAAAACTTAAAAGAGCATAAACTAGGATCTATCATATCAAATCATCTAGAATAAATCAAGAATAAAACTAGATGAGGAAAAGTACTTGAATTCATCGATTTCTTAAAATTTATGGATCTTGCAGTTTTAATCTTCTGAATTGGCACATAAGTAATCAAAAGAAGATGGCTCTCTCTTTTCTAAAGATGGGATGTTAGAAAAGTTATCTTATACGTAATTTGGGGACCATAACCCTAATATATAACTTTTTCAAATCAATACATATTTGACCCATACTTTATTTAATAATTAAAGCCCAATAAACCTTAACCAAATTAGATCACTTTTAATTTGGGCTAACCTATTATGATAGTAAATAATAACATGTAATTACCCTTATTATATATGATATGTCCATATTTTCCAACAATCTCCCACTTGGACCATTTATATTAATTACTCTATAATTACATGTCATTAGATAACCTTATGAGCTCAAAAGTTTACTATCATATCCAACCGAATAATCTAGTCCATTAATTATGTTAACATAGAACCAAGGAGACTTTCGTTGTATATATCGTAACTAAATCAATCCCTGATCATGTATATTAACACAACCAAATGACATAGATCAAGTATGGATATGTAGCATGGAAATTATATGCAATATGATCTAAACATGTATGTTTCCAACTGGTCCTCCTTAAACGTTGTGAGATCAAACATTACCAAAATTAGAGTGTGAATAAACCAAATAAACTTTATTTCTGTAGAAAATAAACTTAATATTCATAAACTGAAATAACTCAAAATGTGTTTATAACATAAAAGCATTAAAAAGTACAACCTTCCACTAAAACCAAATATTCTCAAAGGACATTACACTTATATAAGTAGTGCGCTCATAAAAAACCTTGAGGGTAGTCCCTTAGTAAACAAATTCGCAATCATGGAGTTTGTCCCAGTATGCTTTATAGGCACCTAACCACTCTGATCTTTTACTTTAACAACTAAGAACTTAAATTCTATGTGTTTTGATTTTGATATGCTCCGTTGTTATTGGATCAATATTCCACCAAAACTAGGAACTTAAAGTCTATCACAATTTGTACCTTACTGATAAAATTTTACATCAACATTCCATCAAAATCGAAGTATGTATACTTGATGATCTCTAACTTATTAGACCTCTGATATGTGAGCATTTAATCTTTTATTCTCTGAAGATACCTCATAACCCTCTTGGATGCTATCTAAGAGTCCAAACCAAGGTTGCTTAGATATCAACCTAACATCCCAACAATGTACACCATATTCGAATGTGTACAAACTTAAACATACAAACTTAAACATACATTAGACTCCCCACTCTTGAGACATAGAGAATCTTATGCATTTCCTTAATCTCAAAATCATTCTTGGGGTATTAGTCGAAACTTACCTTTTTATTGACAAGCAGTATTTCATTAACATATAAAACCAAATACAGAACCTTACTCCCACTGAACTTGTGGTATATATAATTATCAACCAAATTCATCTCTAAATCAAATAAGATAATCATTTGGTAAAATTTGTTATACTATTGATGAGAAGTTTGCTTACACTATAGATGAAGTTCTTTAATTTGCAAATCATTAACTTTGCATCATCAGACACAAAGTTTTCTAGTTGCACCATATAAATGTATGATCAATGCTACCATTAAGATACCATTAACTTAACATTCATCTAATGCAGTTTAAGGTCAAAATATTCCACTAAAGCAATTATAACCCTTTCTCTAGTGGACCTTTTTAATGACATTCGTTCTTGAGATTGTTGAGTTTGTTCTTCTGGAATAATTACCTCAACTTGAATAGGAAGTTGTCCAACATTGTCTTATTAAGGTTCTAATTCACTTCTTGATAAATGATAGGTATGAGAACCTAAACATCGTCAAAAATGATAGCAGGAATTAAGTTAGAATCCAATTCCTCCTCAAAAGCAATGTCTCTAACCTTATTTCTCCCTCCAAACTCAACATCCTTAAAAAAATACAGTTCCCATCTCAAAAATCTTTCTAATTGTGGGATCATAAAACTCATAGCCCCTAGATCACTTAAAATAACCAATAAAGTAGTTGCTTACTATTTTAGAATTTAATTTCTTTTCTTGTGGCCTATAGGGTCTTGCTTCAACTAGACATCCCCAATGTGAAAGTGCTTTAAACTAGGCTTTCGACCTATCCAAAGCTCATAAGTTGTTTTTGCAACTACTTTAGTGGGTATTCTATTCAGAATGTAAGCTGTTGGCTTTAGAAGCATTGGCCAAATGAGCATTTTCATATTTATCATGTTTCAACCTTTCTTCATTTTACGCACAATAAGAAATGAGCTCACTTAGAGTCCATTTCTCCTAATGACAGATGTAACTAATTTTAAATTGGTTAAACTGTGCAAGATGCGATACCAAAACCATAAGAACAAGCAATTCCTTAAAAAGCTCAATCTTAAATGTCTTAAGTCTTAAGGCAACATGAAACATCTCCATAATGTACTCCCTTATATTTCCTTGACCCTTATACTTCATAGACATCAAAGAAGTCAGAAGTGATGTCATCTCAACCTTATCATTTTAGCAAAACATTTTTCAATTTCGTCAAGAAAACACTTGGTCTGAGTAATCTTTTTAGATTCTATGCCCGTAAAGGTTTCTAGAATGATGTGCTTTATGATCATTAGACTCATGCGGTTTGAATGATCTCACCTCTAAAAATCCCTTTTAACATAAGAGGTGCTTTCTGCAATGAGATGTATGGGTTGTTCTTCCCTTAGTGTAAGGTCTATATTCATACAGCCAAGCACTATAAGTAAGTGTCTTTTTCATTCACTAAAATTAGTCCCATTAAGCATGGGTATAGAATTTATAATAGCATATATTATTGCAGCAGAAGATGAACTAGATGAATATAGAACAAAAAAAAGCTCACATCAATATTCATAAGTAAACAATAAATTCAAGATAATGGGTAATCTCATCTCAAGATACCAAGCACAACATTAATATCAAGCCTTTGGACAGTAATATTAACAGTAAGTGGTACTCTTATTGTAGCAATCAAACATTTATAATAAATTATGTCAAACAATGAATTAATTTTGGACTAATATATTGCTCGCATAAAGTACCTTATAATTGTCACACATTTATCACCACAAATGTCGTTGAAATTCTACCAATTCTACCAATATTAACTTACGTTTAGGTCAATTAATAAACGCATGAATCACAAAATATATAATCATCTTGATATTTTAAATAAACTAATATACGCAGAAGATGTCACTTTAACGGTATTTTGTTTCGACTAATCGATTTAAAATATTAGACATTCTTAATTAAATCCCAAAGCTAAAATCTGAATTTATTTGTTTCAAAATATTTCTTTTAATTCCATCTTTCAATCATATTTAAAGATAATAGTATATATATGTATATATATTTCCCAAAACAACATACAATGATGTTGGCAAATATAATAATAGTTGAATAAATCAAAAACAACCTCAAATAAGACTTCAAATTTAAACTAAAATAATTTTTGAATAAAGGTAAACCCTATCTCAAGATATCGGACACTCAATTAATATTTCATCTTTGGACAAAATATTAACTTGTAAGTGATGTATTAAACACCGACAATAAGAACATGCCGAACAATAAATCTTCCTTTGGGCCGATTTACTGCTCATATGTAAAACCGAATAATCATCACATGTTTATTACCATAGTTGCAAATGTAATTTTGTTAATATTAACCTTCCTTTGCTCCAATCAACATTAAAGTAGCTTAAGTTACATGCACACAACCTTTAATATTTTAAAATAAAATAATTTCAATATCAAAAGCCACTTTGGCGACTTATTATTTCAATTAGGTTATTTTAAAATATGTATAACTATATCAATATTCAAATCTAAAATTTCCATAACAGTTAAAGGTCAAAACTTTTTTATTGCTTTATAGTCTCTAAAATAAGGTTGCTTAGATAGTGCAATAAAAAAAACTGAAAACCTTAATCTTTTAAGTGATTTTTTTTTTCAAAACCATATATATCAAAACCAAATTTAACCAAAGTTTATAATCAAATTCATGCAAAATAAAATCATGCATTATTTCCTTAAATTCATCGATATATACATATATATATATATGCATATAATAAAAATATTACCGACTTACTTTGCATCTACCTATAACTCCAAGACTAAATATATCATTAAACTGATTAGCATGAAAACCATTTATTCTTAAACGTATAAACCAATGAACTAATACTGTCTCCGCAATTAAAACCTTAGATACACAATTACCAAAAGTTTTACAATAAAATCAAATATTATATATACCTTAAAGCCGCTACAATAAAAAATCAAATGCTGCCAACGAAATTAAACACATTCAAAACTAAATAAAAAAACACAACAATTCATAACCATTGGAAATCATTATAAATAATTTTTTAAAAATAAAATTCTCCATTGTACGATTTAATATATGTACGATTTAGGCTTCGTTTGGATGGGCGATTGATTGTGGTGCGGTGCGTTTAGCTTACTTTTTATCTCACGCTACAGTATCACTACAGTATTTAATCTCACCGATACCACTGTTTTTACACTAACCGCAGCTAAACGCACCGCCTATCCAAACTCACCCTTAATATGTATCTTAAAATTTTACAATAAGTTTTACAATAAAATCAAAGATTTAATATATGTACGATTTAATATGTATCTTAAAATTTCAACTAGTGGAGAAGGGCATTTCGGTGGCTCCTTTGTGCTCAAGTTGTGAGGGCACCGAAGACTTAGACCATGTCCTACTACTTTGCCCCAAGGCATGAGCTGTTTGGAAAGCGGTTGGCTTTTCCCCAGTCTACTGTCGAGTTTCTCACTGGTATATTCGCCTCATCTGTGCTTGGTCACATGCAGCGATGCCTCATTCTGCTATGGTTCTTATGGGTGCATCAAAACCTGCTGCTGTGGAAGGGTTAAGACTCGTCTGCGACTAATCTGGTGCGAATGGATGATGCATTTCTGCATATTTGGTAGTAACCCACGAGTATGTTCGCTGCTGCGCAGCCGGGCACTGTTGGCTGTTTTTAGACAGGTTCGGAAGCTGCTGGCGGCGACTTGGATGAATGGTCGCCCCCCTGTGGGCTGCTACAAATGTAATGTTGATACAGCTCATTTGGAGCAAAACGGGGCTGTTGGATTTGCAGCGGTAGTATGTGATTACGATGGCCATGTTGTGAAGTGTTTTGCAATCCATGAGGTGCTCTCTTAGTTAAAATCTATACTGCTCGATAATGTGATATTAGAGTCGGATTGCTTGACGATAGTCAATGCGCTTTTGCGCAAGTCGAGTGATGCTTTTGAGCTTGGTACACTGATTTACAATTGTTTACTATTGAAGACACAATTACAGTGTCTATATTCTGGTGGGACGAAATTCCCCTCCCGTCTTTCTCGAAGAGTTTACTCAATGTTTTGCGTATGGAGTGAGCCTTTTGACTTGGATACTTGCATTTTACTTTCCTTAATAAATGATTCTTTTTCCTAAACATAATATGAGAATAGTTGTGTTCCTTTTTTGGGTTCATTTACAGTCTTTTACATACTTAGTTATAAGGAATTATGGACAAACATAATGAATTATCATTTGTAACAATTTCTTAATTTTATAAAATATTTCAGTTTTTTTTTTATTTTAATTCTTAATTTTATAAGATCTTAGAAACAAATTTGATTTGATTTAAATTGAATGGAATGGAGATAAAATCACAATAATATGGGTTCGGATACTTCCAAGAAAAAATGAAGGCTAGTAGTCACTACAATCTCAAAAACTTCAAAGAGATGATTCCAGACCTAACATATTTGAGCATAAACAGTAAAACTTGATTAAAAAAAAATACCACTGCATGGACCAAGTTGAGCATAAACAAGGATCAATTTAGACTTCACAGTACGTCAAATATTGGAGAAATCAAATCAAAATCCATTTATTAAGCAAAACTGAAAACTACAACATTGATCTTTGTTTGGTACTTGTTAATACAGGTATTGAGGAAAGCCCCTCCCTACTCCTTACGAACAAAATACAACTTGCCCATGACATGGAGAATGGCAACAAATGCAATGAAACCAATGCTCATGACAAGCACCACATTTGGAGAGATCTTCAGCCCTGGGGCATCATCTGTGTAAAACTGAAGCATTGTGCCAGCAGCTCCTCCCGAGGCACCTGCACCACTTGTCGTTCTCCTCCTCCGCATGTTTGCAGCTGCTGCTGCACTTCCTCTTGGTGGTGCTGTTCCAGTTGCCATTCCTATATGACAACCAACTTCTATTTTCAATACTAGATCAAAATTTAGACAATCGGTGTTTTCAGAATCAATATATATATATGAAAATTTATTCATTAAATTTTATTGATGGGAGCATAGTGAAGAATGACTGCCCTGCCATGCTATATGCAATACATATACTATGTTCACACAAAAATGAGTTTTTGATACGAGTATGTGCATGACATGAATTTTTTTCAAAGCTCTTTTTTATACCAATGTTTGATTATGTTACGGATTTTAAATCTAGTAAACTAATTAAAAATGTAACATTTACATTAGTTTCTCAAATCCATAGATTTGAATAGTAATGAATTTAAAATTGTTAAAATTTTTAGGATTTGACAAACCCATCTAATATATATTATATTGAATATCCTAATATTTTTTTAATTTCAATTAATTTGCTCATATATTATGCATTTTATTCTTATTAAATAATAAATGAAATCCAAAATCCAAACTTTCAAACGGAGGACAAGAGAATAACAAAAAAATTTTCAAGGAACAAAACAAGAATGTTGCCAAAAGGCCAGAGGGGATCAATATAGTGTATAGATAGTTTTGAGAAGTGGCAAAGATACCCAAAATTTCACAAAGCTCCACGACTATTAATCAATTAAGCTAAATAATCATAAACCATGTTCAAACTAAATCCAATAGAAGAATCGTAATCTATGATCAATTCAAAACCATCAAAACTTGAATTAAAATCTTTATGGTCTAATCCAATTGAATTATGCCAAATTAAATTGCAGTAAAAGGTAAATCATAGAAATCAATCCATCAAAATTGAATTAAACGTTTATGCATGCTCCAAATCCTATAAGAAGCATACATGAGGAATTTTCAAAAGCTAAAACTTGAATATCTTTAGAAACAACACATAAAAAACGATGTAAAAGAATCAGATCTGAAAACCAGATCTACATGCAAGCAATCTAGTAGATCGATCTTATTGTGTATGGATGCCAGAAAGAGATAAGAACCATCGTTTTTATAAACATGCAACAATGAAAATAAAATGGAAGATGAAAGAGAGGGAGAAGAGAAACTCGCCTGAGTCGACTCGGAATTCGGATATGAGTTCGCAAGCTTTTGGACAAGACTATTTAATATCTTTTCGACTATATACTCCCCCTTTGAACACAATTTGTGGGCCTTATGCTTCGATTTTTAGGGACGGCGCTGCTGGGCATTTCCACGCACCACCGGCCAATAAATTTCGGCCACGTGTACTCCTATTGAAAAACTGGCCAATGTGAAATTGTTTCCAACGCTTACGATTGTGCAGACTAACTAGGCCCAACCTGTATAGGCCTAGTTGACCTAATTTATATACATTTTCCCCTTTTTGCGCCAGTAGTATTAGGTAAAAATACCATAAAAACTTCTATATTAAGAGTTAAAATATATTTTTTTGTTTAAAAAAGGGTAAGTTAATTCTTATAGTTTAGATTAACGAGTAAATTAGTTCTTTCTAATAAAAATTCATCTATTTTTATTATAAAAAAACAAGCATAACTAACAAAAGAACTAAGTAATTACATATGCATGCCATATGTACTTCATTCTGACATACATCAGGGACTAATTTTTAATTATAGAAATAGATAAAATTTTTAACAAAAAAAACTAATTTGTTATTTGATATAACATATAGAGACTATTTTACTCATTTTTTGAGTTGAAGAGATAAAATATAATTTAATTTATAATATAAGAATGTTTGTGATACTTTTACCTTACTATTATTTCCCTTTTTAACTCCAAATTCAATGTAAAAGTATGTAAATATGGTAGATAACAAGTATAAAATTAGCAAAATAAGCACACATTTTAAGATTTGATTCCAAAATTTTAGATCCTATTTCTTAGAGGTTAGATCGGACTGGAGCATCTTTTTTATTTTTATGTTTATTTTTATTTTTATTTTTATTTTATTTTAAAAAAAATTGAAGGAGTAGTAAGAAGGTTTTCCAATTAACTTTTTGTTGAAAAAAAAATTTAGATCAAATTTTAAACCTGTAAGCAAAATTTAAGATAAAATATGTTAAAATTTTGATTGGGACTTTGGGAACCAAAAACAATTACATGTCCCGTTGCCATCCCTACTACTTAAAAATGATTATATTGTAGAACTGCAATATTGCAATATTTGGCCCATTAATTGAAGGTGTTCACTCGCATACCCACGTCAAAAAATTGAATCATAAATCTAATGATCAGGGGTAACCATCGAATAGAATTTTTTTCATTTAGACTGTTTAATATTTTAAATTAATAAATATAAAATTATATTTTAATCTCTTAAAAATAATAAAATTTTAATTTAATTCTTTGAAATTATAAATATATAGACTATTAAAATATAAATTATCGTAAAAATTATAATTTATTTCAACCCCTAAAAGAATTTTCTAATTTTGCCCTACTAATGATGTATGTGTGGCAATAATTTACTTTTGCTAATGATGTATGAATTATTAAAAAATGACCATACAATAAATCACATGTTTTATTTGTTTGATAAAGCTCCATTTGAGATGCTTAGTTTTTTTTTTTTAACAAAATATGAATATAAAATATTTAAAAGAAAAAAAAAACCAAGGCATCTCTAACATTGATCCTAAATAAAAAGATCATTTATTCCATAAATAAAGGTAATCAAATAGATCCTAATTACAGTGAGTTTGAACAAAGAGCATAAAACTGTGTAAACTACATCATTAACCCTTGTGTTTTACATCAACTAACAAGTCAGATGATTCTACTTGTTAATAAAATTAAAAAAATCTAACCTCAATGAAAAATTACACGGTACAACATTCCCAGGCACCAAAAACACATTTATCAAAGTAATTCTTGCTTCACCATCTACACTTATAGCATGGATGGTGATTGTAGAATCCTAAGGGTCGTGTTTCTATCGCATTTTCTTTGCAGCTACTACTACTATTTGGTTCATATGTGCATTAACTACATCAAACCTAGATGTATGGAAATAGGCAGCACAATCAATCCTTTGATCTCTTGAAGAATTTATCACCTTTCCTTCCCATTCCAGTCCCTGCAAGATTCGATGATAGCAGAGAACGGGAATCTGGTCTCCATATCAACTCTTTCAGGACAGAAAACAAGGTTGCCAGTTCAGGTGTGACTTCAGTATCCTTGATATTGTTGCACAACATCACTCTCAATCGTTGAAGCTCTTTCCATGAAAGCACTACCAACTCCAGACCTTTGATAGTTAGCAACGAGCATCCTTCGAGAGAAAGAAGCTTCACTCTCCTATAAAGTGGAGACAAGGAAAAAGAAATATAAATCTACAGTCAGATTTCTAAGGTGAGGAGCAGAAAACGGAATCAAAATGAGATCGCATCATGATTATCAACAAAAATCAACAGGCGGGAACAAAACTGGGATTTCAAAGCCAAGCCATGGCAGATGACTGAGACATTTCAACCTATTGAGCATCAAGAGGAAGGGAATGCCTACATGGTCATTTGGAAGGAATCCCAATTCTGAACCCTCCGGAAATTTAATTGCTATGTTAGTGCAGATGACTATAAGATTAAATCAACCATCAAAGACACAAATTTTCTCAACAAAATTGCAAGACTAAAAGGGTCCCTTGTTTAAAAGAAGAAACCCTTCAAAACCTCATCCACTAATTTTTATCTCTCAGCTCTGTTGACACACTATTCTCTAATAAAATCACCAGTTTCCTACACAATAACAATGCATTATGAAACAAACAACAGGTAGCTTATAGGAATCAATGATTGCAAACAATCTAACACAGGAAACTGTCAGCTAATTTAACTCGATCCTCCTATAGATGGATATATCACATGAAGCATAAATCCAAGTAAAAGAAACAATGCTATTAGAAATGAGAAAGGAGTCTCGTACCTACAAATACTTGCAAGGCTAAACACATCGTCCTCCAAACCCCAACAATCATGTAACACAATATCCCTAACATTCTCACAAACCAAAAACAAAGCTTTAACACTTTGCTTGTCCCGAACTTGACAGCCCTGCAGATGCAACTCTTCAAGAGTCAAACAGGACCCCAAATGCTCATCCGCCCCTGGACTCTTATCAATACTTTTACAAGACCTAAGCCTCAGAGTCTTCAAATTCCCACAAAACGAAAGCCCAGCTAACCACCCACCATCCATTCTATGTTCAGAAAGGGTCAATTCTTCGAGCATTTGGCAGCATTGTCCTATCGCCTTAATCCCATCATAGCTACCTTCACAGCCACAAAGCTCGAGCTTAACTAACCTTCTACACCCTTGAGCTAATAACGTTAACCCAATATCTGAAATCGTTGAATTGTAGAACACACCAATGAACCCCATTAGTTTCACTACCTGTAAATTTTTAATCCCTGCAATACCCCTCAAAGCCAAATCCCCGCAGCAATGAAGCTCCAATTCTTGCAATGTAGGACACTCCTCTGCTATTCTCAACAACCCTTCTTCGCTTGCCCCGGTCGCCGCCAATCTCTGTAAATTCGGGTACTTTCCGGCTATCATTCTAAGCCCTTGGTCCACCGCATTCGATGGCAACAACGCCGTTTCTTCGAGAAATCCTTCGAGAATGAAATGAGTATCGACATGAACCGACATAGTCTTGTGGGTTACTATAATGCCAGAGCTCTTCGGCATCTGAATACACGAACGAACGAGGTCTAAATCGGTGAGATTGGGAAACCGGGTAAATACCCGACCCGAAGTAACAAAGGACCAATCTGCAACTTTAAGGGAGTACACCAATCGGCCGTGAAGGTGCAACCAACGTTTACAGACCAAGGAATTAGAGACATGTTGAGAGATGGGAAGCTTAGAGAGTATATTGAGGAGGAGTTCGTCAGAGAGGAGGGAGGTGTAATCTGGTGCGGAAGGGTTGAAGGAAAAGGACTGAAAGGATGTTAAATCAGGCTCGGATAGTGGAGAAGTAGATCGGGTGCTGCTGAGAGGACGGTGGAAATGAAGCTGCATCTTGTAAATAACATGCTTTAGAGTTAGGTCTGTGAACCAAATGTCTGGTAAGAAAGGTTTGAGTAACTGATGCAACTTGGCCTCCCCTGGGCATTTGGTGGTGGGGGTGGCTTTAACCTCAAGTCCTGACGGTAATAATGGCCAAAATTAGGGATAAAGCTAGGGTTAGGGTTTGTCTTGTGCGAGTTTGGTGGTTCTGGTGAATCTGGCATTTTGTAAGTGTATGGATGGTATTTTAAATAAATTTTGGAAAATCTAATGTAAAAGCCTTCGCTGAGATGGATTAATTAATTTTTTAAATAAATTAAAAAAACACGCTTAATCCTAAGCAAGATTACCAAGTAATTACTTGACTCTCTCTCAAAAAAAGAAAAAAGGAAAACTTTTTCTGAGGTATTTGTTATTACAGCGATTGGCATTGTGTTGGATTGCGTTTGCCATAATAACTGGTGGTGTACTTTAAAAGCTTATTACTTTTGTCTCTTTTAACCTGTGAAAACCCACTTTATTTGTGGATAAGATTTTGTTTCAACCTCTTCAGTTCTTGTCACTAACTTAACTCCCCAATGAAAAATCAAGGTAATAAAACTTTATGATTCCTCACAACTAATTTCCTCTTTTTCTAATCAAATTATACTTGTTTTCAAAATTAATTAATTAACTTTTAAAGTTTACATATTTTTCAATTTGGTCTTCATTTAATTAATTTAACTCATAATATTTACACATTTTATAAATTTAGTCTTAATTTATCAAATTTATCTCCCCAAAATTTTCACATTCTTTTAATATTTACACAAGATATATAAACATTGATAACTAAATTTGTTATTATATCAATCAAAATCAGGTACAATTAATAGAAATTATTAATATCATAACTAATTATCCTTATTTACTCAATTTAAAAATTGATAGGGATCGAAAATGTGTTTTTATCATAAATAAATAAACTCCCTAGATAGCCACTTGTGAGGTAACTTTTTTTATTCAATATCTCTAAAGCTATTTACAATCATTTCCTAACTTTTAAATAAAAAGATATTGACGTTTTACTATCCTCAACCCCAAATATTCTTGTATTGATAAAAATATTTTTACTAACCAAATTAAGACTTAATTAAACTCTCGTCAAGTAAATTTTAACTTCTAGTTATTTATTCACCTAGCAAAATGCTAACACAATTTTTTATTTATATAGTAACAAACATAACTCTAAATATTTTTTCATTTTATTATTTTAACTCTAATTTTAATAAATTTAATTCTTAATATTTACACATCTTAGCAATATAGTCCCGATTATAAAAATTAAATAAATCAAAAAACAATTAAGCATTAATAAAAAAATTCAAATATATATACTTAAAAATTATTAGAAATTATAAAAATATACTTAAATTTTTTCAATATATTTTCACACATTCCCTTTTTCCATTTTCCTTCTTTTTGTTCATTTTTCTACTTTTTGTCACGTTTATTCTTCCCTTCTTTCAAATTATTCTTCCTTTTTTTTAAAAAAAAATTAACATTAACCTCTTTTCGATTTGGAGTTAATCCAGATTTCATTTTGAGCCGAAATTTGGATAAATTCAAAGTTTTAAGATTTGGTTTCTGTCTTCATTTTAATTTATTTTTTGCTATCTCAAAAGCCAGAAGTCTGAACACAAGCCCGAAACCATGCAAAACCCTCCACCCTTCTTCACTCACCATCATCAACTTCCATCCAAGCACAACTCCTTTAACTTTGTAGTACCACCATCGGCTCATCCATCAACAAACCTGACAATCCCAATACAACCCTTAAAATAGGAATACTCTTAAGGATAGTTTAAAAATAAAAATAAAAAGAAGGAGATCATTTGGCTTGCATATGGAGTTCAAAATACAGAAAGTAGTATTACGAGATTAAGAGCTTCATGGATACTTTCATTTCGAGATAGTGAAACTAATAATGGCTTCAGCTTTGGAAGCATCGTTTAATGAAGGCTTGTAGGTCCATTAGTGTTAATACACAGAAAACGTGGTTCCATGTTCAACATCTGCATTTAACCCAATCTTGCTTATATATCTCCTGCGCTGCGATTGGTAGTTGGAATTTCCTCTTCCATTTTTACTGCAATTTATTGGACCTGCCTAATTAAGTTCATATAAACCGAAGCAACCACTGCTTCTGCTTTAAACTTAAGTAATACTGGCTCGGGGCAAAGCCAATTCCTCGCAATTACGTGTATGGCGTTTTGGCTGCCTTTTAAATTCGGAACCTTATAATGAGTTGTAAGTTGGAATTTTTTAAAAATTTCAAATTGTTTTGTTAAATTTTCGATTTTGAATTTATTAATATATTTTATTGTATAGTTTTTTTAACTTATTTAAAAATTTTCAAAATAAAAATAGTGTGACTCCCCAACTTCCTCTCTTATAATTTTACACATGGATTATCCCAAAATTTCGAGCATAGTCCATTCATTTAACAATTAAGTCTCAAAACTTTGTTTTGGGTCTAACCCCACTTATTTAACTAAACTTAATTTTAATATTAGTTAGGTCTTTAAATAAACCAATCTTAATATTAATTTTTAAGTGATTTCACAAGCTTTACTACTTTTGAAAAAACGCATTTGAAAATTTTAGTTTTAAGGTTTAAGTGTTTTTATTAAAAAGAATTTTAAAAATATAATTTTTTTAAATTTGAATATGATATTATAAAGTGAAAATATGTATTTAAATAATTTATAAATTCGTAAATATTATAATCTTTTAATAAGAATATAAAAAATAATTTATTATTGTTATAAAATAAAGAGAGATTGGGAGAATAAAGAACAAAGAAAATATGAAAGCAATAGAGAATGTACTTATTAATCAAATGGATGATTACAATGCTTCATCAGAGTCTCTATTTATATACATAAGAAATATAAAAGAAATAGAGATCTAATTCTAATAACTATTAGAATTTAAAGTACATTAAAACTTTATCTTGTTCATGATGGAAATCTACTTAATAAGATATTTATAACACTGCCCCTTGGATGTCCATTGGTAGATAATATGCCTCATTAAAACCTTATTAGGAAAAACCCTGTGGGATAAAAAGTTAATGAAGGAAAAAGAGTACACAATTTATAATACGCATAATATGTTGCCTCATTAAAAACCTTACCAGTAAAACCCAATGGGACAAAACCTCGGTTAAGGGAAAAAGAGTACAACGCGTATTTATTCGCCCTCATGAAAACATAACATTCTTTCTCATATTCTACGCATTCAATCTTGAATACTAGTTTTTCAAATGACTATTTGAATGTATTGCTAAGCATTTATCCCACCATTCTTTTGAAAATCATGAGTGAGGGAAAATTTTGGGGAAACATATTTTGATCTCTTCAGGAATTTCAACAATAATCATAGCAAACTTTAATCATGATCCTTCTATAAAAATACAAATAGGTATTTTGGATCATTTTATAATCTTCTTTCATCTACTATTTACTAAGTCAAATTTATTACATATGTTCAATTATTTCAATTCATATAAATGAAAAACTTTTCAAGAATTTCAATATGCTTCTAGCATTTTAAATCCTTCAAGAATTTTAATATAAGCTTTACTATATAGTGATTCATAAAAGGTTGTAACAATATCCATTAGACGCAAGTTAAATCGTTTATGAATTGTCAGTTTAATAATATATCTAAAGGTTATTGCATCCACCACAAAAGAATATTATATCTTTTCATAATCAATGCCAGGACTTAGCGAAAAAATTCATATTTTTATTCCGCTTTTGCAAAACTACTTTAATTGCACCTTTACTGGCTTTACACCTTTAGATATTTGGACTACTGGTCCAAAAACTCCATAAATTTAATTGTACTTGAGTTGCGTCTTTCTATTTTGATCAATTTATTCTATATCTATATTTCTCAATAGATTTATTCAGGATCTTCCTTTTATTTCATTATAATAATACTGCATGCAAAATCATTGTCGACTACTTTTATTATTCGGTTCCACATTTTCTCGAATTGACATAACTTATCGAGATCTTTTATTTTCATTATTTTAAAATTCAGTTTCTGGTACCTGAATCTCTTTTGAAGTTTTACTTATTAGTTATGTCTTGGGTCTCTTCTGGAGCACTCGCCTCCATTATATGACCATCTAGAATAATTTTCATCTTTGGAATCGATCAATCTATTATTTATTCTAACTGATTGTCCTACTGAGACTTTGATTCAAATTAAAATATTAAATGGTATATAACACTTGGTTATTCTCATTAGGTTGTAAATACATCTAACAGTTAACTTGTAATGAGTTATCCTTATTGAACTTCTGGTTCTAATTATTCTCCCCCTAACTCATTACAAGTTATTGTTTCCCTCCCCCTAATGTTGGGAAAATTGACAACTCATGTCACAATTAAATCTCGAATTAATTGCTTAAAAATATTATAAGAAGACTCATATAAATAAACATTCCCAATCTCTTATGACCTATGCATTGTGGTGGGGCAGTTGAAACATATACTGCACATCCAAAAATTTTAAGATGGGAAATATTTGGCTTTTGACCAAAAATCAATTGTAATGGGAGTATTTATAACTTATTGGCTTGATGCATACAGCATATAAATCAACATAATCTCATGCTGAAATAGAAAGTTTAGTTCTCATAAGTAATGATTTAACTATTAGTTTGAGGCATTTGATAAACAATTCAACTAAATCATTTTATGTGTAAACATGAGCTACAAGATGTTCAACTTTTATCCCAACTGACATGCAATAATCATTGAAAAGTTGGGATGTAAACTCACCAACATTAGCAAGATGAATTGTTTTAATTGCATAATCTGAAATTAATTATTTAGACAATCAATCTCGCAAACGACAGGTTGCGAGCTGATAACGCATGTAATTATTTTGTAGATCCATATGCAAAAATCATATAATATCAAAACCATCCACATGGTGGATGAATGGGCCCATATTCATTTCAGAAATGCAAAACATTAAATCTCAACTTTAGCAAGTGAGTTTCTAATAATCAATTTTCATTGAGAACAAACAACAAATGATAATTCTTTTAATTAAAGAATCTTCTAGTTCTTTAATTGAATGTCCATATGAATTCTCTATTAATTTTCGCATAATTTATGATCTAGGATGGTCTAACTGGTCACGTTAAGTAGTAAACGCATTTGTATTAGTAAACTTATGGTTTACTTTAACATGTGTTTTAATTGTACTAAATTGTAACAAATTGATAATTTTATTATCGTTCCTTTTAATTTGTATCCACATATAAGTGCTATTGTGACATTTACTACAAGAAATGTCTAAATCAATGTGAATATTATAATGTCACTAATTCAACAAAATAAATATAATTTCCAAACAATTATATGCAATATTCGCTTTAGGGAATATGCAAAAAACTTCAAATATTTTTTAAAAAAAAATTACAACTTTAGGTGCATCCAACCATAACAAGCTTTAGATAGAATTATCATATCCTATTGCTCATAAGTAAATCTTTTACAGTCAAACATTTTGCTTTCAACCCTTTAATAGGGATGATGACAAAAGAATATCACAAAGATTATAATATTAATAACCCAATCCCCTTTTTTATTCATATGAAATATAATCTTTTCCTCATTCACAATCTCAATGTGAGATCCATTACAAATAACTTTTAAAAGTAATACATTAACCATCACAAATTTTATGATTTTTAGATAATGATATATTAGCTCTTCTGGAGCTTTCAACTAATTTTCTACTATCAAATATTGGGATAATATTTGTTTGTTTCAATACCAAATAAGATAAATATTTTCTATCTATAATGATAGAATTCATTCCTACATTTTCATATCCTTCCTCAAAGAATATTAACAAAAACAAAATATCTGTTCATACGCCACATATGTGGCCAATAATATTTCATATCACATATTGATAACATAAGTTATCTTTACCCTTTAAAGAGTTATCTTGAGAATTCTCTTTGTTCTCTTATTTATTACTATGCTCCCACTTTTAGTGGTCCATTAGTATATATTTTATTTTCTTTATGTTTACATTCACTTCGGGGAATGCAACAAATCTAGTAGGACAGACTTATAAACATCCCAATAGATTCTTTATTTCATAATTACCATCGCAAACATGTGTGAGATTTCAAATCAAAATCTATCTATGCATGTTGTCATGATTAGTCTCCAAATATAATAAACAATAAATAAAACATATTAAAGTATACCTGAAGATCTTTAACATCATCATCATCACTAGAAGGTATGAGATAGTTCCAAAATATTCTTGATTTCATATGGATAACGATATCAAATCTTTCACCATCCTTAAAAAAAGAAAAATAAGTTAATCAAAATAATGATAACATATAATAAAAGATGAATGAAAAATAATAATCAGATATGAAACATTAAATAAAAGAAACTTCCTGTAAAAACTTTGCATCTTGCCGTTAAAGAAATTGAAAATCATGGAGGATAAATTTGATCGTCGATAAAAAGAACTATCACTTTGAGCAAGATCGTGCTGATAACATGTTATAAAATAAAGAGATATGGGGAGAATAAAGAACAAAGAAAATATGAAAGTAACAGAGAATGTACTTTATTAATCAAAGGGATGATTACAATGCTTCATCAGAGTCTCTATTTATAGGCGTAAGAAATATAAAAGAAGTAGAGATCTAATTCTAATAGCAATTAGAATTTAAAGTACATTAAAATTTTATCTTGATCATGATAGACATCCACTTAATAAGATATTCATAACAATTATAACTCATAACTAATTTTTTTATATGAAATACAAATTTTAAATATTTTAAAAATTAATTTGAATTTATAATCTATATTTTAAATATTATTAAAATATAATAATTACAATTTTAAATAAATAATGTTATATATTTGGAATAAATTCAATAGAAAAGTAATTGTATTCCAAATATAAATACTCCATAAAATATGTTGGACTATAAATAAGAGTTAAAAATATCATTTAGCTCAAAAAATACACTTCCCAAAAGCACGAAAACAATTTTGACGGGCAATTTACTAAAAAAAGCCCTTTTATATCATTATTTACCGAAATGACCCAACTTTTTGATTATTTACTGGAAAGGGTCATTTTTCCCGAAAGCGCATCCACGTCAATGCGAAGTTAGAGGACGTGTCAACAAAACGCTTCCCTGGGGAGCGTTTTGCCCCCAACGGTCACATGACAGTTTGAACTCCAACGATTAAAAAAAAAACTATAAAAGGCCCCTCACCCCTTTCATTTTTTCACACAATAGTCATCTCACAATTCTCTCTAAATTCTCTCCAAATTCTTTCAAATTTCTCTCAATTTTTGTCAAAGCTCTCTCTAATTTGCAAAAAAGCTCTGTTTAATTTTTTTTGAATTAGTTTTATTTATAAATTATAAAAATATTCGATCATGTTAGCAATGGCAGGAGAATTAATTCGTCTCAATACGAAACACATCTCCGTCGATCAAATGACAATGGTAAGTGATAAGTTTAATTAATTTTTGAATAGTATTTAATTTTTTTTTCATGCATGTCGAAATCATTTTTTTAGAGAAAAACGAGAATCGACTTTTTAAAACAAAATGTGGAGTCGCCACCAATCTCTCGGTTTAGGTGTGATTGGGCCACCTACTAAAATATTTTGTTCCATTAAAGACAATTTTGGTTCACGTAAAATCAAAAACAAATGGGTTCGGGAGTCAGTTACGCATGAGGAAGGGTGAGCACCCTCATTACGCCCAAAAATTGGTACCAAATTGATTCGATGCTATCCTTATATCAAAGATTTTAAGAAAAAAAAACTTTCAAAGCATGATTCTTTAAAATGTGTGAATAGTTCAAGTTAACTATCAAAATTCTCTCATTTCAAAGATATGCAGCATCATACCCAGCACGATTAGATACGATCCTTTATACATTCAAAAATACGATTGATTTTTTACTTTCAAAAACTCGTACACTAAAATTATAAAAGGTTATCCAAATATTTTAGTTCACCAAAAAAATCATACCTAGCACGATTGAGCACGATTTCTCGAATTCCCAAATATTGGATATTGCCTTATTTTAGAATTTTTGAATAATAAGGAAAATTGAAAATTCGCTCAAAACACGTTTATTTGTTTTAAAATAGGTAGAACACTTAATGCATTGTATCGAAACATTTGCATAGAAAAGGATTAATGAACAGGAAATAATATGATACAATAAGCCTCAATTTAAGAAATCCAACAATTATGTACAACTATTCTAAGTAAAATATAACCAAATTCTTAATCATGAATGGAGAGCAATTGATAAAACAATGACTAAATAATATACCACAACAATAAATGTAAAACAACCCACAAAACATGTACAAAATAAAGCGGAAATTAGCAAAAGATGTAGTATAAGACAATTTTTATAATAATTATGAATTAATGAACACATAATATACATACTATATGAGTATATTAATTTGAATAAAAACTAGGAATATATAATTATTGAAATAAGTATTAAAACATTTGAATTGAATAACATGCAAAATATTTTAAACGCAAATTCATTTAAAAATTAACAATATACATGATAGTTTATATAAAATATAAAAGAATAATAAAATACATGATAATAGATTTACAAAACATGCATATCTACAAATGAATGAAATAACAAATTAAAGTAATATTTAAAACTATGTTAAGATAATTTAAAAAAACAAATAATAAAATCTTAAATAAAAATGAATAAAAGCATAAATAAGTAAATAAAAACTTGATTGAAATAAAAATAAGATTAAGAGGACGATCTATAAACAAATAAAATTAATAAAACCAAAGATTAAACTAAGATGAAACATGCACCAATGGTCAGGGATCTAAAATACATATATCCCAAGCTTTGAAATGCGGCATTTAAACAAGGACCAAATTGCAGCAGTGCGTAAATCACAGGAAAAATGTAAAAACAAACAAACAGAATCAAGGCTAAAAAACAAATAAATGTAGAATAAGAGGGACTCGTCATGCAAATTGACCTTTCAAGGTGAAAAGGCAAGGCCATAATAACCTCTGACCGATTATTCTTCTCAAAACAGCTTTCAAAACCCTTTTCTTTCAAAATTTTTCAACCTCTCTTCCCCTTCAGTCGACTGAACCAAAAGATTCTTCACTCTTTGCCTCCACGTTATCAAATCGGACCCCCTTGAATCCCCATCAGAGCTTCGATTTCAACGAAGTAAACAAGGATTCGAAGACTCCTCAAGAAGATAAGTATTTTTGCTTCTGTTCATTTTATTTTATACACATACAAATAACAAAAAAAAAAGAATTCGAAGCAAAATCTACAGAAAAATGAGATTTAAAATCACCTCTTAAACTGTTCTCTTTTTTCTATTCAAACCTCTCTGTACAGATTTGTATCCCCCCTTTTACACTGTTTACAAATGGCCTTTTTATAGCCGAAAACCCCCAAAAAATGAAAAGAAATTGAGACTCTCATCATCCCTCTTTTCTGTTATCTCATTGTTTTAATTATCCTTACTGTTATTTGCTGTAGTTGTTAGTTCGTTTTGCAGGTGTGTATGGCGTGGAGTGAAGCTGTTTGTGGGCGTGCTGGCGTGGAGGAGGCAGTTGGAGGCTGCAGCAACTGAAGCTCTTAGGGTTTGCTGAGTAGTTTTTTTTTGTTTTGGGCTGGGATTTGGGTTATTTGTTGGGTCTGGTTTATTCTTGGTTTTAGGCCTCAAGTTTGGGTTTGTATTTTATGGACTGCAAACAATTTAATTTTATTTAGTTTATTTATTTATTTATTTGTTGTAAATAATTTCAAAGGCCCAGGAAAAATGGGTCTTCTACAATGCAATTTTAATTAGTATTGATTTTATATTTTTTTATAACAGTCTGTAGACTGGGTATTACAATGCTATATCCGTAATATGTCTGGTCCTCCATCGCCGTTGATAAAGAAGTACCTGCCGGAAGTGGGTTTTTGACATGTGGCCATGATAGGCCGGGGGTGCAAGTTGGACCCGAAACTAATCGGTGCATTGATAGAGAGGTGGAGACTTTTTATCTTCCATGCGGAGACTGTATTATCACTCTAGAAGACGTGCAATTGTAATTGGATTGTCGGTCAATGGGCACGCAGTCACCGGGTCTGCTCAATCTGCTGATTGGGGGGCCGTATGCTACGAGCTTTTGGGTGTTACTCTGGATAATATTAACGGAGGTCAGATCGAGATGGACTGGTTACAAGACACATTTTTGGATCCGGATAATGATTCGGCTGAATTAAAGAATACGATATGCTCGAGCATACATTCTTGAGATGATTGGAGGTTATCTGATGCCGGACTTGTCACGAAACCGCATACATCTGAGATGGCTGCTGAAACTCGTTGATTTTAGAGTAGCAGGTGAATTAAGTTGGGGGTCTGCCGTGTTAGCAACATTGTACCGGGAGATGTACGGGGCGACGCAATAGAAAAAAGCTAAAATCGAAGGATGCATATCACTATTACAATCATGGGCACGATTACACTTTCCATTTTTACGTCCTCGAGTGAACCACCCATATACATTCCCACTAATAATGAGGTAAATTTTATATTAGATTTTACAATTATTACGTAGATTTAAAATATAATTGTATGCTAAAAAATTATTTAATTAGGTGGAACCATTTAGCGAGTTATGTTGGAATACCCACATCTCTTGAAGATATACGGCTTCTATGAGACCAACGGTCGGAAGCAGAAGTAAATAGAAATAAAATATATATAATAAAATAGTCGTTTCGTATTTAATATTTAGTATTACCTATATAACTAATATTTTTATCATGTTCATATAGTTTCAATGGACACCATACGAGGATCCGGCAATTCGGGCAGTAATTTCGGATGAATTTTTTCAAAATCCGAACATTTGGTATGTGAAGGTCCCATTGGTCAACTATGCTATCGTGGAGATGCATCAGTTAGATAGGGTATTGCGGCAATTTAGATTCTGATAACCGATTCCCGTGGAACCTGAGGTGCTCGATGATGAGCACAAAGTTGACTTACGACTATTGAATACGGATTGGTCGAGACACTGGTCAGAATATATCGAAATGTGGGAAAATCTGTATGACTATATACCTACTCGGGAACCGATCATCGTTCCTGAGTTAGTATTTGTGCCAGAATACATGACATAGTTTAGGATCCGTGGCAAGCCATATTTACTGTCGAAAGAGGAGAGGCGACGACAAATTCATGTGCAAAGGGAACGACGATGCCCTTTAAATACAATAAGAAGGGATGACGACACGGGCCCACCAGCAGCACCCACACAATCACCGGGCCCATCAACAGCGCCCACACAGCCACCTGGCCCAACACTTTAACCAACGACACCTATATCACAGCATTTTCAGATTATGCCAAGTGCGTATCCTAGCCTTTATATGTATACTAACCCTTTTATGTTTCCTTTTTCTAGTCCTATGGCAGGTTGGAATGCATAGCCTGGTTCATCTCCGTTCTCAATTACTCCGAGTCAACTGCCAATCAATAGGCCACCGTCGTATGAAGGATCGCACGAGGCGCCGTCAGGGATCTCTTCTTTTTAACATTCCCTATCGGCTTATGAGATTCAAACACCTCCACCATGGGTGATGCAAACACCTCCGTATTCATTATTCTATCAAGGTGGGTCATCCTCCCAACACCCACAATTAAATCCCCTTCCAGAGGAACCACAATCCCCACCGGAGCAACCACAACTCTCGCCGGAAGCTGAACCAAGGAGGAATCTAGCGCGTAACCATTGACGACCCCCATGTGGCACTGATTTCGACCGGAACCAACATTGATTTTTTTAATATATTTGTAGAAACTTTTCTTATATAATTTCATATAATAAAATAATTTTTTTAATATTTTAATTGTACTTTACTTTTTCTAATTTTAATACAATAAATGTTCTTTTAAATTAGCCAATAATTTTTATTAAAATAAATGTTATTTTGAATACGATAATATTTTTAATATTTTTAATAAAATATAAATAATACAACATAATTTTTTTACAACAACTATCAGCTATTCCAATTTGGACATGATCGAGTTATATGGCTTGGGTTCCTACACCATCCGTACAACTTTTGTTGGTTCGTTGTTTCTCGAATATCCATATTGTTACGTATTCTAGTCGAGCAAGGTCGACCCTTTGGTTTGCGACACAATTATTTATCAGGTAACAGCTTAAACGGAGCAAGCGATACAGACGGCCACTTACATTCATCTAGGATCGGTGGGAATACGTGTGTAACAGTCCGATTTAGACCCTAATTAGAATGGTGGTTTCGGAACCACGAATCCTAGTCAGAAAAATATTTAAAAATTATTTTTTGTGTTTATTTTATGTGAATTTATATCTGTGAAATTTTCGTGATTTAATTTTATTGTTTAGGTGTCCGATTAAATAAAAGTACTTAATCACATAAAATAAAAATTTAGTGGTTAAATGTGAAAGTGCCTAACTGTTGTTGTCTTTATTAGTGGAGGTACTTATAATGCAAATAAACCTTTGAAATTTTGCATGGACACATTTGGTCAAGAGTAGGTGAATTATAAATAGTTTATATTAAGGTTAAAATAGTAACTTATGTAATAAAATGTTATAATATAAGATATATCATAAAATAATAAAACAAAACATAATGTGTTCATACTTTCTTATTGCCGAATATCAAAATAACAAAAGAAAAGAAAATAAACTTAGGGTTCAGCACTTTCAAGCTTGATTCAAGGTGAGTTTTAGCTCAGTTTTTTTATAACTTCTACGTTTTTGAGATCGTTGCTTCGAGTACTACAAAACCCATACTTGAATTTTCGATTTTGATGAATATTTTGAGATGTGTCATTGTTGATAGCTTGTGATTTTTGTTGTTTGATGATGAAAAATGAAAGATATGTTTTAGATTAACATATTTTGTATTGAAGTTTTTGATAATTTTTAGTAATTAGGACTTAATTGCAAAAATAATAATTTGAGCGACTAAAATATGAAATTGATAAAATATATGAACTTGTATGAACATGGGTACCATTAGGCCTAATATGGATGTCTTGAAATTTTGTGTATTTTGTGTTTTGTGCAATAGGGACTAAATTGTAAAAATTGTAAATATCAGGGGTAAAATGGTAATTTCCTATTTATGTGTTCTGGATTAAATTGAATGAAAATATGTTTGAATGAGCTTAATTTGAATATGTTTAGATCAAGAACCAAAGAAATCAGATTTGGACCGGGGAAAAACAAAAGTTGTCGACTAGCAGCCCCGTCCCGTTTTACTACGTCCGAGGTAAGTTTATAAGCAAATAAACGTGTTTAATTGTAGTTGAATATTAAATATACATGCTGTTATGAAATGTTGGAATTCATATTTGATATAGCCGAACATGGAATGGCTTGATTACTTTATTTCTGAATTCGTTCCGATCGAGTTGCGACGTCCTAAAGTCCTGTATGAACCTTAGGAATAGCTAGGATACATATGTCATGACATAGGATACCGATATATGTGTACGAGTAAGTCCATGGCATCGATTTGTGACTCCGATATGTGTTTACGAGTAAGACCTTGTCTGGGACAGTGGCATCGATATGTGACTACATGTAAGACCATGTCTAGGATGTTGGCATTGTACGATATATTTGATTATCTAAGTGTCCTATCCAATTCCGAATGGTTCATTGGGAAAAGGTAAACCGCGTACGGATGGTATAATACGAGCTAAATAGTCAGGTATGAGTTAATTTGGTATTTACTCAAGACAAGGTAAGAAAGTGTTGTAGTTGAATGCTGAAAATCATATATAATGCAAATGAGAAATCCATGTGTATTTGGATATGTGCATTCGGCTTGTGATGAACATTTTGGGTGGTATTGAAATGTTGTTTAATATATAAATATGTATACTTGTGTATTTGGCTATTTGGGTATAAGATATACTTGGGATGACTTTTAATGATTTTTGAATTGCATAAAAGAGTCATTGGATGTATGGTTGTTATGGCTATTAGGCTTGGAAATGGAAGTTGTTTTATAGTGTATTAGATGAATATATAGATATATGCATTCGGCTTAGGTAGTGAAATATGTTAATGCATTTCTTTAGTTAATAAAAATCAAATATGTTATTGAGTTGTTTACTGCTTATAACTTACTAAGCTGTGGTAGCTTACTTTGTGTAGTACATTACCCTGTTTTATATATTTTGAAGTCAAGTTGCAAGATCAGGGATCGTCAACCAAGTTCATCACACTATCTACAGCTTTGGTGCCTTATTAGCTAAACTTAAATTATGGCATGTATAGGCTAGCTTATATTTTGAAATGTTGGATTTATCTTTTGAACGTGTGTATTTTAAGCCATGCGAAAATGGCTAAATTCTTAAGTTTGATTTTAGTTATGTTTTGGTTGTGGTTTAATGTGTTTTAATTATAATGTTGCATGGCATGATATGTGTAATACATGTGTTAAATGGTGTATATTTGAAAAGTGGATGTTGCTATGATATTGTGTAATCCTATTTGTATAACATGTTACTTGCCACGACTATGACATTAGTATAGGTAAAATGAACAGGAATTAGATTGAATACGATTTCAATAATGAGTGGATATATTCGGTTTTTATGTAATTTGGTTAGGAGTTCTTCAAACTTGAATATTGATATGTATATATATTGTACATATTTCATGACTATGATTTAGTCAAATATATAGTAAACATATTATTTTAAGTGTAATTGATTTATAAACGAGTTACACATATTATATATATGTACTTCATTGATAAGTCCGATAATGGTGAAATGTGTTGAAAGTACATAAAATTGCCTAAGATAGATTCGGTATGTACTATTGAATTATGTTAATGTTATATTTGAAGTTTGAGGTAAGCATTTTGTGTATCGAAAATGGTTAAAAATCTTAGGTTTGCATTCGGCTTTGATTTAGTTAAGACCTAGGCTTAATATGTTTAAAATGTCGTATGGAATGTTGACCATTTTTGTGTTATTTTTTAAAGTGTATTGAGTATATAAGATTGTGGAAGTTCTTAGTGATTTGGCTAAATGTTTTATTGGATGATAAACAAAAAAATAAGGTAAGGTCATGCGTGTGCTCGGTATTTGGTCATGTTACATTGATTGGGATTTTTCAAATGTTATTCACTTATATATATACTTATAATTTGGTTAATGTATACATTTGTGTGAAGGGTAGATTAATTTGTATGGTATTTTCATATTATTAAATATGTATAAATAATTAAGTGTTGACCAACACATTAATGCCGTACAACTTATATGAATGGACGGAGTTAGTAATAAAATTTTGCTTAATGAGTAATTAACTTGATTATATGCATGACTCATATTTGCATAAAATATAGATCGAATTATTTTGTAAGGAAGTTATTAATTCGTTACAAATTCTGCATATGCTATGATTTATTTTAATGTTTATATATTTTGGTTTAAAATTTACTTAAGCTATGTAGTGATTGATAATGAACCTGTGATTTGATATTAGGCTGAATCATAAGCTTTGTTGTAATATACACTTTGAATTAATATGGAAATATTCAAATCTGTGCTTTTGTCTAGTAATGTCTCGTAACCCCTTTCCGGTGACGGATACGGGTTAGAGGTGTTACAACGTGTCTCTACACGTTGTACATGTATTCTATTTTATACACTTAGTCGACATACGTCATGGGATCCAAACGGAGATTCTGACAAGCTGCAATTATATGAGCGCATGGATAACGTAGTGCGTCAAACACCCCACAGTCGTATGTTCTATTTCTCAAGTGTACACGATATTGCCCACCAATAATACCTTGGTTCGGTCCGTCAAACTCTGTCACATGAAACCATAGGTTATCACGATCGTGACACACTATGTGCATGGTGTTAACTCATGCCTTCGCCTTGTTAATCTCTAGAAATACCTTCGCGCACCATACATGACCTCCCTGCATTTGGCCTTTATAACTCACTGCTCACTTTGGAAATAGTGCCGCTAAACAAAAATATGTCTCTCGCACAACGGCTGTTATCGGCAAATGATGCATTCCTTTTAGAACATAATTTATGCATTTAGCCAGGTTTGAGGTCATATGACCATATCGTAGGCTGCCATCGTATGCTTGTGTCCACTGTTCTAAAGGTATGTTACAAAGGTAGTCTGCGCCTTCTTCATTAACTGAATGCAAAACCGCTAACATCTCATGAAAACAGTCCTTACTTATCTCATACACTGCCAATATAAGTTGATAACAAAAATTACATACGACTCTTCCATTCAGAATAAATTGAATATTAAAAATGTAATTATATTAATAGAGATTAAATACCCATATTAGTCACTTGCCGTCGTTCAGTTGTAGATCGATATTGCCCGTAATAGTTGGACGTAACGTGCCTTAGGCAATACCGATGGTGTGTATGATGTCATTGGCTTCCTTGTTGCTCAATTGCGGCTAGTATTCTAGTGCCCCGATCCGATATAACACATTTATCAGGTTGAGGGCAGACATGCCTCCTTAACCTAGAAAGAAAGAAATCCCAATCATCAGCTGACTCCCCCGGTGTTATTGTAAACGCAATTGGAATGATTCTCCCACTGCCATCCTGTGCCACAGCTAGCAATAGCCGATGGGTATATCTACCATACATAAAGGTATCGTCAATTTGGACCAATAGCCCAACATTGCTTAAAGCTCCAGAACAGACGCTTGAACACTTGGTATTCACGGAGCAATCGGTCGTTGTAGTACGCAAGTGCCATTTCAAGGTCTGTCATGCAACCTGAGACATATCTCTCTAGCACCTGACACGACTCCCACACTTTATTATATGAAGCGTCCCATCTACCATGCATCTTTTCCAACGCCTTCTGCTTAGCTATCCAAACATTGCGATAAGAGAGCGTGTACTTCAATTGGCTACGAATATTGGCAATTAAGACCGGCACTGAAGTCTTCGGATCCGCCTTCACCGTCAGTAGTATTAAGCTAGATAACATATCTGAATCTATCTTGGGATGATCTTGTGAAACACCTATTAACGAATTATGTTAAATAATGCAACATTACGTAATAACAATATTATTCAAAAACCCTAAACACCTAGTAATACTTTACCGGTAACACATGTATGTGGACCTTTGTACTTTTTTATCCCCCACAAGCCTGCCCTTTTCCTTAATAAGGCCATGATTTTCCATGAATATGTACCGTTTTACACTGCACACTTGGCCTCAAACTTATCGTATGTGGATTTAACCACATTGTAGTTAACCCCGTTCATGATGCTATGTTGTTTCAATGTACCAAGAAAACTATCATTATTGGAAAACTTCCTACCAACTTCCATTTCACCCGAATCTAATGACAAACTTGTATAGTCACGCCTTCTGTGTGGTAGATCTGGAAACTCTAATGCATCATCTTGAGATATATCGACATTATGCATGTGGGCTAAAGACGAGTACGCCCTGAATCGTGGATCTTCTTCTTCTTCATCTGAACCCCCTTCAACATCTTCAGGTATGGTTGGAACAGGCTCCGGTTCAGAAAATAATCCAACTTCTGCACCATCGAGGCCGGGCTCTCGAGGTGGATCCACATCGGACTCATCATCCGACCCACCATCATCTGCAACGAACGAGGTCCCCTCGCTGATGGATGTCGTAGGGAGTACATCATCCCTTCTCCTGGATGTTTCGTAATGTCCCCAATCCGATGTGGATTGCCAACCACTAGAAGTTGATGTCATTCCCTAGTACGTATTTCCAGTATCAAACATCGACCCACCGAGGTGCATGTCCCATCCACCAACGGAGTGTCGTGCAAGGGTTGTATATTCCATACTGCTACCAAACACAGGTGCTTCTGTGTTCTGCCACCCACTAATGGAGTGTCGAGTAGGGGTCGTATATTCCTCTTGAACAACATTAGGTGTTGAAGTCGCAAATGTATCATTTGGCGATGAAAATTGTACATATAACTCAAGATAGGGTGATCCACTAGCAAGATGAGTCTGCACCATTGCCTCCAAGCTACGAAGACCTTTGATGTCGAATAAGTCATATCTCACAGGATCAACCGAAGTACAAAATCGATACTTACTAGACAAAACTTTCATTGGCGTCGTTCCGAAGATTTTACGCCTAATTCTTTTATGAAGTTCTGTCAAATCTATGTTCTGGTTAAAAACTAGTCGTATTGTGTTCTGCGATAAAAAAACAACGCCGTTCTCTGTGTCACAGACCTCGCCATCATAGTAAATAACAGCAGTAATACGTTCACTCATCTTCAGTTTCTATTTTACTTTAGCCTCAATTTCTCTTGCTGTAACTTATGCAACCTGAGAATAAAATTTGGCTCATTTATAGACTAAAGCTTTTTCAGATACTACTGTAGTAAAAGAGCGTCCACGTGGGAGCTTTTTTCCTTAATTTTGCTGACTGTGCATCCTTCTTGAAGCGTTTTTTACACTATTTTTTCAAAAACATCTTTTCAAAATTATTTTTTCACATACTACTGTAGCAAAAGAGCGTCCACGTGGGAGATTTTTTTCGTAATTTTGCTGACAGTGCATCCTTCTTGAAGCGTTTTTGACACTATTTTTTCAGAAACATCTTCTCAAAATTATTTTTTCAGATACTACTGTAGCAAAAGAACGTCCACGTGGGAGCTTTTTTTGTAATTAATACTTAATTTAATTAATAAACCTTAAAACCCTAAACCCTAATTTAATTGATTTTTTTAATTTCATAGTTAATTTAATTAATTAACCCTCAACTCTAATTTAATTAATTTTTCCCTTAAAAATACTAAAACCTTAAACCCCAAAAACCCTAAACCATTAAACTCTAATCTTAAACCAATCAAAAACCCTAACCCTAAAAAAAGGGGCAAAACACTCCCACAGGGAAGCGTTTTGCTGACACGTCCCCTGACTTCGTGCTGACATGGACGCACTTTCGGGGAAAATGACCATTTTCTGTAAATAATCAAAAAGTCAGGACATTTCAATAAATAATGATATAAAAGGGCTATTTTTAGTAAATTGCCCCAATTTTGACATCAAAAATTATCTATTTAGCATTATTTATTGTTACAAAATTACTCTTGACAAGTAATGAGAAACAAAACCTAATTCATTAGTTGCACCACATCACATTGTTGAATTTTCTTAATTGTAAATTCTTTTGGATTTTTTGATGGGTTTATAAATTTAGGATTTTTTTAAAAATAATTTTAACCTTTTAATTATTTAAAATATGCTTCTAACAAAAAATTTTACTTTTTAAGAGTATTAACGCAATATATTTTATATTTTTTAGAGATTAATTCAAAGGATTTAAAATTTTGCTTTAGAAAAAATGTAAGATCCTGACAATTATATATATATTTATATATATTAAAACCACTCTCTTTTTTCTTTTGTATGTGACGGTGAAAATTAGTGAGATTGGTTGGTGGCTCCCAGAAAATTAGCGTGGTGGTCTATATAAACTTGTCTATATATTTTGTTGTAGTTCCTTTTCTATATAAACTTTTAAAATATATAAAAATAATTAAGATATAAAATATTAAAATTTGTCTTAAAATATAAAATAGTATACCAAAAGGTAAAGGTCGATTCATTGCTGCAAGCCATGTTGCTCGAAATGAATAAAACACAATAAAAGTATCACAAAATTCCTATTTTATACTTTGAATTGCATTTTAGCTCTTTTTTAAAGAAAATGGATAAATTAGTCCATGTATATTAGATGAGTGAGAAAAAAACTCATTCGTCAAAATTTGGTGTTTGTATATAAGGTATAATAACAAATTTAACCCTCAACCTTTACATATTTATTCAATCTGATCCCTATTCTTTTATTGGAAGTAAATTAAAATATTTTTGAAATTAATAAGACTAAAATATAAAAAAAAACCTTAATAATAAATTACAAAAATCAATTTAACCCTTTTAAATTTTAAAAATTATAAACAAAATTAATAAAAAAAATTATATATTTTTCTTCCAAATAGAGAACTGATGTGGCTGCCTACAATACCACAATAACTAGTTGAAAATATGTCAATATCTTTTAAAAGGACATCAAATAATTTAGTTTAAGTAAATAGTCTTTGCTCTTTGCAACAACATTTATGTGGAGTGCGCCTCGTATTCACCACTCAACATGTTCACTGTGACGAATGGTTTATTTTCATTTTCGGGCTTCAAAATAACCCAAAAACATAAACTCATTCTTCTTATCATTTTTAAGTAATCCACGTAGAATTGCAAATGAATCATTTCTATTTTCATTTCCATTTGAAAACCTACATTCATTTCCAAATGATTCCATTTCTATTTCGAAAAAAATCATAATCATTATTGAATATTTCTCATTTCTCTATTTCCATCAATTCCATTCATTTTGATTCAAACACACAATTTATTTCTAGTTTCAATGAGTGTAATGCCCTGAATAATTTAAGTCTGTTTTTGTGAAATCTAACGACAAATGTGTATCTGCTTCAGTGGTTAAGTGTTTTAGGTGTGTGTGTGTGAGTTTTTGGGTTCAAGTCCTACTTTTGGAAAATTTTATTATTTTAGACCCTAACCCTATCCTTGGTGGGTTGGGTTATATTTTCTTGTTAGTAAACTCATATCAGAATGAGCTTGTTGGTTTGAGTGGTAAAGAGTTAAATTATTGGAGGTCTTGTGTTCGAATTCTTGCGTGAGCGTAGGTGTTAATTTTTGCCGACGGTGGTTCATAGTGGTTCAGTGGTAGTGGGATTCTGAGTTGGGTGGTTATGGATGTGAATATAGTGGGATTTGGTTTAACCTTTTTATTTTTTATTTTATTTTATTTTTCATTTTATTCTATTTTCCCAAAATCTCTCCTTTTTCTAGTTTCTAACTTTTTTTCTCTGTGTTTTCTTCCCAACAAAAAATTTCTTTTTTTTTTTCCTTAATCTGTCAAAATTATTCTCCCAAAATTACGATGATACGATTTTTTGAACTCTTCGTGTGTCTGGTAAGTGAAGGTAGTGAGTTTTGTTCAAATTGAGGGTAGTCGTTTTAATTGTTCTATACCAATTATGGTCCTTTTAGTAATGTGATTATGGGTTGTTTGGCAGCGAATCATAAGGAATGGAATTCTTCTCCTGCAAAATCGTAGTCGGGTTTGTTCGTGAAGTTGGGTAAGTAATGAGCGTTTGAATTTTACTGTTGAAGGTTTCGTTGGTTTTGTTTAATTATGGATTAAAAATTGATTTTGAGAGCGTGTAATTCATTTATAGGTTTTGGCGGGTCGGGATTGCTTACGCATCAAAATCGAACTAGGTGTGTACTATTAACTTGAGAAACTGAGATTTGACGAACGCCAAAAATTAGGTTTGTCAACGTCACACGAGCATGTGCCTGACCATGTGCGAGATACGGCCGTGTGACTGATAAATGTGTGGCCATGCACATGACACGACCGTGTGATGGTGTGAGTGTGGCCATATGAGCTATGCCAAGTTAGACGTGTGGGCCACACGGGCATATGGGCATATGGACCCTGAATTCTAAAATTTTCCCTAGGGTCGCACGAGTCGTTCCAATTTACTGTAGGCCTACCTTAGGGTCGATTAGGATTAACCAAACCCTATTTTTTTGTGAACTGATACTTTGATAGTCCGATTTGAGTAGGAAACTGATATAAATGCCTGATTGTATTGTTAAGTATGTATTTATCTGTTTACGAGCATGCTAAGCATGTTTATTCTATTATTTTGGCATCTGTATTCTGTATCTGTGTTTGGGATGAGATTTGTATATGTGGACGAAGTGATCTGTACGACGACCTTTCGTCTATACTCTGACAGCTTAACTGCATATTATCTGTTATTTGTCGTATTGACACTATATGGTGTGTAGGGATGGGTGCGTATTTTTAATCCCATATGGTGTGTTGGGATAGTCGGAGATGGTGTGTAGAGGATAGGAGTAGGATTCAGTATATCTGTTCTATTAATCTGACTCTGATATCTGTATTTGTTATGGACTTATGTCCGAATCTGTATCTGATTGTATATGAAATACTGTATATGTTGTATGAATATTTTTGTTGGGTTACACACTGAGTTTACGAAAACTCACATCTATTTGTCTGTTCTATTCCGGTAATCCATAGACATAGGCAGGTTGGTGCAACAGAGGCTCAGTGGTGACCACTTTACGAGAAACTGTTTTCATTATTATAATTTAATGGTTTTTACTGAAATTCTAGTTTTCGTGAGAATTTTGTAATTTTTGGACTCTCCGGACTTTTTGGACTGTTTGGTTTAAAATTTTGGTTTGGATGCGTTATGATTTTAAACTGCGACGATTCGACAAAAATATCGATTTTACACGAACAAATGTTATTTTTGAAAACACGAGCTTGATTTTGATTTAAACGGTTTTTCAAACTTTCGCTACGAAATGATTTGGTTAACCTTAAAGGATAACATGTAACGATCAATAATAAATATATAAATGAATATGTTTTATTAAACTTGGATGTTTTATCGAAGTATCATCGGTTTCAAAACCCTTAACGTCTAGGCTGAGTTGGGGTGTTATAATGAGCTAGTGAATGGACCGATTGAACATACGTAATTAGGGCTCAAATAATTTATAATTAAGTTCTGGCTTTTTTCTTATTAATTATAAATTCATTTGGTCACGAAGTCATTCCACTACAGTATCATGACTGAGGTTTCCCTTACAACATACCATTACGAAAGCAACTACTCAGTGCTCATCCAATGACGTTGTCATAAGTGTGTTACCCTCATAGGATATCCTTGATCTCTTTAGGATAATATATGTTTTCCCAATTTGATCATATTTTATCTCATGGTAACCGTTACATATTCCTTCATAAAAAATTAATTACTATCGGATAGTAATTAAGTTATTCGCCACAAAGACAAAAGACCAATGGTCATGTTTACTTTTCATCAATCATGTAATGCCAATGAGAGGATATTATTTACACATGTCTCAGACAATGAATTCCACTATTTAAATGCTACATACTACAGAAGTCGTACACTCAACGCACCAGCTTTCGGTTCCTTATCTATTTGAACTCAAGCTTTTACTTACATAAAAGTATGTAAGTCACACATATATAGTTCGCTATCCACTCAGGATTTAGGTATGTCACACTATGAATGTCATAAGAGAATAGATCCATAAATGGATTCATGATCTATTCTACTTGGGTCCAGTTTGATGTATTGTCAGTCCAGTTATATAACACCCCCTAACCCTTATTCGTTGTCGAAACAAGGTTACAGAGTATTATTAGACTTTTCCAATCAAATACGAACATTACTTATCATATTATTATAAATATAACAAATTAATAAATTGTCCCTTTTTATGAGCCCTCGAGGCCCAAAATATGTATTAGAAACAAATCGGGACTAAATCGGGTACTTAGAGAATATTTCCAAAAACATCAAAAATTTTCATAAAAATAAGGGACACACGCCCGTGTGGCCAAGCTATGTGGCTTACATGATCAAGAGACACGCCCATGTCTCTGGCCGTGTGGGCATTTTGAAATGTCCCAGCCCGTGTTCAAACTTAAGTGCATGCTGACTTGGAATATTAAGGTGCAGGGGTTACACGGCCAAGTCACACGCCCGTGTACTAGACCATGTGTCACACACGGTTGAGACACACACCCGTGTCTCTACCTGCGTGAAAATACCTGAGCATTCAGTTTTGATATTTTAAAGTTGCAGGGGACACACAAACCACATGCTAATGTGTTAGCCGTGTGTCTTACACGGTCCAGTCACATGCTTGTGTGTCTAGCGGTGTGGACCCAAAATGAACCTTAAACATCAAGGTTACCCTTCTCTGCTATCTTGGACACCAAGTAACTTTAAAACTAATTGTTCAACCAATTCAAAATACGATTAAACACATTCAAAACATGTCAAAATAGACATCCTAGGTGCCTGACCAATGTACCATCATAGGTACCAAAATTTTATTATCAAAACATATCAATAAGACCTTATTCAAATCAAATTTGTAAACATGCCAATTTTAACCTATTTTTCTTATATTATATATATTTGGACATCAATTTAAACATGATATATTATGACATCAATCATAAGCATATATTTATATATAACCAACCCAAAATTAACTTATAATCATATTTACAATCAATCCACAAAATATTTAACATTTAGATGCTCTAGGTACATGCTGACACAAAAAGAATAATACATCACCACATTTTGAGATCGGGATCATTGTAGATGCTGAATCGATGATCAACCCTTAAGTACCTAACTTGCGCACGGAAAACAAACCGTGTGCTGAGTATAAACTCAGTGGTATTTCTATAATCCAAATATTTTAAAACAAAATTTAATATAACATATGCATTTAATCGCAATTAATAAACAAATTATTTATAACATATTCAATTCTCATCATTTGCTATCTAAAATAGCTTTTCGCAATACGATACAGAAATCCATGTATCTCACTTGCATTTCACATTAAATGCTTTTCAGTTCCAAACATATTATTATTTCATTTAATTACCCCTATTAACATTACTCAGACTTGGATGAATACACTGATCCAACCAAAACATACCAGTTTGGTACCCAGTACCTCATCGGATAATTCGAAGTAATAAGTTGACACTCAGTGTCTCATCGGCTAAACCGAAGTAAGTTGGCACCCAGTGTCTCATCGACTCAGGTCGAAGAATCCCTGAACTCTTCCAATCATATGGCATGCTATCTATATCTGACTCAGCCTGATACAGTTAATAGGGTTTAATTTCACAATTCAAAAAAAAAAACAATCAATATCCAATATCCACATTTCACTTTAGTCACAAATTCAGATAAATTCAATTCAATATCAAGATGTAACACTCACCTTAATTACTTACAATAAATATGTAAATCAAATACAACAATTAATAATTAAATTCGGATTATAGAAATACAAACCAGAATTTCTGAGCTATTGTCGTCGACTTTATCCTTTCCTTTTTTAGTCGAAGTTTCCGGTACAACGTTAGTTACGGAAATTAAACAATTAAAATTTATCAATACTACATAATTAAATTTTCACATTGAATATTTCAATTTTTATTCAACATTTGCCTAAATTCCAATTTAGTCCCTAAACCGAGACTAACTTCATTTCTTCACAGTTAATTTTATATTTTTCATTCAATTCCCACTTTAAACTAGATTTAACTTTTTAATTTCACTTAAATCCCTAAATTTTAAAATTTTAGCAATTTAGTCCTTGATATTTAAAATTTACAATTTATCTTACAATTCAATCCTTTTTCATTTCTAGCTTAAAAATCTATCAATTTAATCACTAATACTCTAATTATTCAACATAGACAACATTTAAAAACTCAATAATTTCTAAAATTTTGACATAGATTGGGTAGTATTTAATTCTAGGATTCTAAAAAGATAAAAATTATAAAAAAAAGAGAGACTAAATTAACTAACCAATTGAGCTTTGAACACTTGAAAACCTTAACTTTTTCTCCTTTCTTTTTCTTTCCTTTTTTCCTCTGTTTCGTTTCAACTTTTTGGGTTTTTTTTGTTTCTTTTTTTGTTCTATTTATTTTATTTATTCTTTTAGTTATTTATAATAATATATTATAATATATTATATTATATTATTATATACTTAAATATTAAGTATTCATATATTATTATGTACATATGTATATTTTTTGTACACATGTATTTACTTATTACCATATAATTGTTACATAAGGTTTAACTGCATATTTAATCCCTTTACTTTTTCTTTAATCAATAATTAAACTTTTACTATTTATGCAATTTAGTCATTTTACCTAATTACTCTTAATTCAAGCTAATTCACCTAACACAAACCTAATTAACTACTCAACTGACTTCGTAAATATTTTTAATAAATATTTATGATTCCGTTTTACAAAAATGGAGACCCGAATATACACTTTCCGATTACCCATGACTAGCGGGTCGTTACAAGTTAGTCACAGCTATGTCTCTATCTTATGGGAGTCATCTGCTCTGATTCCCAAGACAAAACATCTCCCTAATTGGAGTTAATAGACGACATATTAGCTTTTAATCGATTTGCTCATTTTCAATTAAAGTAAAGATATGTTTAGGTTTGTCTACTAATACAAGTTGTCTTTCTGTATTACGATCTGACCACGTAATACCACTAAATATTAGTTAAACAATAGACAACTAGTGAGCGACATTTGCTTCCATTTTGCTTTGCATGCAAAAACTATGTGAGGACAATATATAAAGTGTTAATGAAATTCACGAATAGTTTTATAAACCAAACTGTTCGAACAAGTATATTTAGATGAAAATACTACACTTAAAGCACTAGATCCGACACGATCCCCAACAATTTCAACTTTAGTTTTTCCCTTGATTTTGATTGCATGACTATATCTTATTTTTGCTACATGTATGAACCTACAACAACAAAATTTACTATACAAAATTGTACCAAATTCTACACTAAAATCATGGCATTTTAATTAATAAATTTAACAACTACAATTTATATCAAGACTGATATTTCAAATTCAAAAAGTATAAACACAAAAAATGTAACACCCTTAACCCCTCTCCGTCGTCGGATTAGGGTCATGGGCATCACTAACCAGTTAGAATATTTAATTACATCACAAGCAGTAGTATAAGCTAATTAATATCGTTATAATATACAAGGGCAGATCATGAGTATCTTATATAATCAAATAGTGTATTATGCTATGCAATGCTAAACTTAGTCTTCCACTGTCTACACTCTTATCAATATTTACCTCCTCTTGAAAGCTAGAAGTTGGATACATAACAAGACTATTCCAAATATTAACATCAGTATATTGATCCATACTCCGACTACTACTACCTTCGATGGTATTAGTAGAATGACCTACTTCATCCAACTTAGATTTTCTATTTCATTCTAAATTAGAGTAAAAATGACTCTTGCAATCCCTAATATGAGCGTACAAATCCCTAGAAAGAGCTATGAACAAATAATGACTAATTTGCAACAATTTTGAAAGTTTAGGGCAAAATCTAAAAACTACCTAAAAATAGGGGACACACAGCCGTGTGTAACATCCTAGACTGTGTGACTTAAGAAGTTGGGACACATGGTCGTGTCCGAGCCAGTGTCTCTACCCGTGTAACTCATTGATTTGAGACACACAGTCATGTCCTAGCCCATATAACTCACTGACTTAGGTCACATGGCCGTGTCTCAAGCTGTGTGAGTATAAACGTACCTTAAAACTCAAGTTTACCAAATTGAGTTTGCTTGGACACTAAAAAACTCATTTACCAACCAACCTATTCAAAACACTATTAAACATGTTCAAAATATGCTAAAACAATCATCTTAGGTACCTAACCAATATACCCTCATTGGTACCACATTTCATATTTCCAACACATATTAAGGAATCAACCATTTCATTCACATTCATACCAAATTATCAACTAAGCTAACCTACCAAAACATAGCTTCACTCTCAACTATATGCATATATAAACATCATTACACATAGAATTCAAAACATCATCATATTAACAAAACAACATCATTCCAAAAGACCCCCTAGACATGCCATTACAAAATAAAACATCATCACACTTGAGCTCGAGATTGTTGTTGGATGCTGAGTCGACAATAAGTTGAAAGTATCTAACCTGCACACAGATAATAAAATCGTATATTGAATATAACTCAGTGGTATTCCTATAATCCAAACAATTTAAACTTGATATGAATAGATATAGAGATGCATAAGTAATTTTATAAAACATATGTATCAAATCGATAATGTTAACTTACTCATTCTTTATTCATATTCAATAGAGTTCACAAATTTTAGTAATGGCAATAGTATTTCGTATGGCAATTGAGAAACCAATTCATTCAATGACATATTTCATCTCTACTTCCAATTCATAATTTCATTTCTCATAATTCAATCCATATTCACAACAATCGACCATTTCATATTTAATTTCACGTCTCATTTCCATTTCTCAACCATGTCATTTCAATATCGAACACATCGATTTTATCGTTTATTTTCCCTATTAACACGACTCGGACTCGGACAGATATGCGGATCCAACCAACACACTAGTTTGGCACCCAGTCCTCATCAGATAAATCCAAAGTAATAACTACACCCAGTGCTATATAAGTTGACAACTAGTGCCTCTTCGGTTAAAACGAAGCAAATTGGCATCTAATGCCTCATCGACTCAAGGTTGAAGAAATCCCTAAACTCTTCCTATCCTATAGCATGCTATTTATATCCGACTCAACTCGAAATAGTTAATAAGGTTTCATTTCACTTTTCAATATAACAAATGTCTTAATTTCATATATATACACATTATCACATATAGTCAATTCAATATTCACATAATCAATACGTTTCATAATATACAAAATCAATCCATTTTAAATCAACTATGAATTCAATTCAATCTCAAAATACAAAAGTACTCACCTCAAATGCTTACCATACATAACAATGCAACATGTAATAATTTATAACTTAATTCGAATTATAGAAACACAAACCGTACATTCCGAGCTACTCGACGTCAACCTTGTCTTTCTGCTTCTTACTCGAGGATTTTGGAATGACATTTGCTACGGAATAAAATAATTACAATTAATTAATAACATAGCACTCAATTCACAAGAATTTCAATTTTTCTACTATATTTTGCTTAATCCTCAATTTAATCTCTAAACTGAGACAAATTTTAATGCCCATATTTAACTTCAAATTTTTATACTAATTTTACTATAAACTAAATTTAGCTCCCTATTTTCAATTCTACCCCTATATTACAATTTTTTTACAATTTAGTCAATATTTCTCAAAATCAACAATTAACTTCACTATTTAGCTCTTTTTCAATTCTAACTTTAGAATCTATCAAATTAATTCATAATACTTAAACTATTCAACAATGGCAATATCTAAAATCTTAAAGGATAATAAAAATATACCATGGGCCGGGTAGCTCTAAGTATTGGGATTCCAAAAATGTAAAAATTATAAAAAAAAATCAGACTAAATTGACTAACTAATTGAAGTTGGAAGGTTAAAACCCCTTAAGTGCCGTGCGTTTCTTTCTCTTCTTCCTTCCCAAATTTGTTTTGCATGTCAAAATAAAAGAAAAGAAATGGTTTGGTTTGGTTTGGTTGTTTATTACCACTACTTTTTCTTATTACTATTATTATAATATATATATTTTAAAATTAACTTAAATTATATAATATATTAACTTAAATTATATAATATATATATACACATGCGTAATTTATTAATTCATGACGAGCCACTTTAAAAGAAACAAAGATATAATTGTTAGTTTAGCCCCTTTAATTTATTTCAATCTATAATTTAACTTTTGACACCTACACAATTTAGTCACCGTACTTTAATAACTCCTAATTTCATAAAAATTATTTATCCAAAATTTAATTTGTTTCTAATATAACTTCGTAAATATTTAATAATAATATTTATGGGTCCGGTTTGTAGAAACGGAGTCTCGGGAATACACTTTTCGACATCCCTAACTATCAGGTCGTTACAAAAAATGATAAAATTACATATCAAATAATTAAATCTCATAACTTACACATAATATGAGACTAATAGCAGAACTTGATTTAATAAGTTTAATTGGTAATGACCGAAATTCCCAAATTTGAAAAATACATGAATTAAAATTGACTAAATTGAAATATAGTACTAAATCTTCAATTTACACATAGTATAGAGATTAATAACAAAATTGGGCTAAACATTTTCTTTCCCATCCCAGCATGGGCCTTGAATTGATGGCTGCACCCTTTTGTTGCAAACAATTAATGCCCCCATTGGGTTGAGGATATGGTATTAATAAAGCCCAAATTCTGTTTATACATAGAGGTTAAAAGTCGGCTGAAATCATTGTGGCCGTTGTAGCACAACTTGGGTAGGCTATCATAGTCATGCAAGGAGCCTTTAGGTTTGAAAAAAGTTCTGTTTCTAATAAATGATCCGTTTGTTAGCATGTCGATAACCAGGGTTTACCCTTAAAAGAAAAATCGAAGTTTATATTATATTGATGTAATTCTCCTTCTAACATTAATAAAATATCGAAGTTTAAACTATATAGATGTAATACTCTCTCTTCAAATTTGTAAAACAAGATAGTGATACAACAAAAATTGTGGGGGGAATTTATTTGCAACAAAACTGTGGCCCAGGCCAGATTTTCGAGTCAGAATTTTGATACTGTTTTTGAGTGAAGAATGGGATGGGTCAGTGACTGTCCCTTCCAAGTAAATAAATTCTAAGTAGAATTTGATAAAAATCCACAAGAGAAATGAATGGACTGGGGTTTATGGTACTTGGATTTATTTTTTGGGGACAAAGGACTTCGAAATTTACAGTTAACCACAAATTTTGGTAAGATTTATTTATTTTTGGTGGAGCAGACGCTACACCCCAGAATCCCTCACTAAATATTAAAGATTAAAATATAAACCCAAACTTATATGAGATTGTTAATAACTCTGTCCAATGGTGATTAATCATAATGTTGAAATGTTTTAGCGTTTCGCCACTTGCATTGGTACTAATGGTTATAATACTTCCTTTTAAGGGTATTATCATCATTCAGATGCACTGATTTATATGTCAAAGACATTATTATCCTTAAGATAGCAGTTGCGGGATAAGTTGAATTTAGTGTCGGTGTGGTTCAAGTAAGATGCAAATCAAGTGGAGATTCTAATCTCAGATCATGCACGTGGTACAAGTAGAAAGCTAAGATTTTGATGTCATTTGGTAGAGGAGTCAAATATCTAACATAAACACACAAGAAATTGAATAGGACACTGGAGGCTTTTGTGGTTTTCAGAAGACACGAATCTCAAGGCCAGTACAAGTACATCTACAACTATAAATGCCGTCTAGTACTTCTTATGGGTCCAAACGAACCTACTCACCTCTTTCAATGCCCATCCTTTCCCTTCAACCCGCTGTCGGCTGCCTCTTTTTTTATTCCACCACTGGATATATATGTTCCAGATTACACAAAATTGGGTTGTTTTTTTAATGTGGAAAAAAGCTTAGCTGCTTTGTCTCTACTTTCAACTCCGCCTTTGCTCGGAGGAATCACTCAAATATTTAGCAAACTTGTACTGATAGAAGCTTGGCTTCCACCCACCTTCCAATTGATTTTTGATTAAATTTAAATTTAAATTGGATCTTATTATTAAACAAGTTAATTATTTCGATATTATTTTTTTTCCATAAAAGTTGTTATATTCGCCCAAAAAAGACATGTATCAAATTTATTATGTTAATTTTTTTTTGGTAAAACACTAACTATTTAAATTAACTCAGTTAAGACTCTTTGTTAAAAGATAAATGAGTCTACTTATCATCTAGTGCTCCAAGCAATGATGAAGTTAGAGTAAAACAACCTACAACACGAGCAATGCCACGCAACACATAACATAATGGCAACCAACTTGCAATAATAATATTCATTTAGTATATGATATTTAACCTCTATTTTATTAACACAATCATCCGATCTGTCACATGACATTAAATAAAGGATAACTCACTATATAAGTTCATGTACACAAGATAAAGGGGTCTATCCAAGTTAATCCTCTTCCTCCTTACTCTTTTTTCATCCTTTTCATTCGGCGTTCTACCTTACACGAGTGAAATACACCTTTTCTTTTTTTATCAATATTTAATATCAATAAGATTCAAACTTAAAACTTAAAAAAAAAACAAATTCATCCGGCTTTCTACCCTACACGAGTGAATGTGACTTACACCTTCTTCTTTTTTTTATCAGTATTTGATATTAATAAAATTCAAACTTAAAACTTTATTTGAGACATATCGAGGTGTTGCTTAAATTATAATACCATTTCTCTCTTACTTTATTCACTACCCCATCTTTCTTTACATTACCAACTCAACGGCTGCCCCCTATTATAAATACTCATTAAACATCACACAGCCTGGGTATCCCTTCATTTTCCTCCTCTTTAGATTTCACGCTTATTATTTTCGTAACATTTTGAACTCATGGAAATGACTGCATCTTCCCTTACAATCTCTCCAAGAAAGCTTCGATCCGATCTCTACTCTTACTCCTATCAGAATGATGCAAAAACCCCACTGGTGATGTCAGTCCTGGCTTCTCTTATTGAGAGAACAATGGCAAGAAACGAAAGGATAGCCAAGAACTGTAAATGGGCATTGGCAAAAGATTGCAATAGCAGAGTTTTCGAGTGCCAGGAGACACCAGACATGACGATTCAATCCTACCTAGAAAGAATCTTCCGTTACACCAAAGCCGGACCATCCGTTTATGTGGTGGCATATGTATATATGGATCGGTTTCGCCAAGCAAATCCAGGGTTCCGGATTAATGCTAGGAACGTACATAGGCTCCTCATTACCATCATCATGGTGGCTTCCAAGTATGTTGAAGACATGTGAGTATAGTTGTAGTCTAGTTTCCCCCTTCCCATTATCTTCAAAGTATGCGTAGAGTATTAATCTAATAGTATTGGTACTGTTTGGTAGGAATTACAGAAATTCGTACTTTGCACGAGTAGGAGGGTTGACGACCAAGGAACTGAACAAGTTGGAGGTTGAATTTTTGTTCATGATGGGTTTCAAACTGCATGTAAATGTGACAGTGTTCGAGAGCTACTGCAGTCACTTGGAGAGGGAAGTGAGCATTGGAGGAGGATACCACATTGAGAGGACTCTAAGGTGTGCTGAAGATATCAAATCCAAACAAGTTGAACAAAAAAGATACAACTCCATTGCTCGCATTTTGTTGTAATTAATAGGGTTGCTTTTTTATTGTTTTGTTTTGCTTTTGCTTTATTATGTGTACACATTTGATGTATAAATATGTGATTGTTTTGTTTCAGCTTTGAAGTTGGGGCCAGTACAGAGGAGTGATGTATAAACCATATTGTATGTCTTCTGCTTAAGAAATGGAATACAAGTAATATATTATTTGTTAATACTATTCCCATGTTTTCCATTTTTGCTCAAATAATTTACATATATTAAAAAAAAAGAAAAAAGCTTTGGTACAATATCAAAATTTCAATTAATTTTGAAAAGCTTTTAATACAAAAACATGAATATAGATTTAAAGTTGTTAAGGCCAGTTGAGCTCTCATCATCATCCGAGTTAGTTGAAACTTGTGTTTAGAACATTGATTTTATGTAACAAAGTTATTCTTCATTTAAAGCAAAAATGAAGGCCTACATCAGTCTTTGAAATTATGAATAATCTAAAGTTTTCACCAATTATTTTCTATGCTTTAACATTATCGATTGTGGGTCAGTTTACATATAAAGAAGTGGGCGTTATTAATTCAAGGTGCCCGTCAAGTGGGCCACTGGGGAACTAAATAATGCTAGCTATCATTAAGATGCTGCAGTAGGTGAAAAGGTTTAGTCCTCTAAGTCTAACCATGATCATGTACCAACTTGATTCCCCAAAAGAAATGATTTATTCTTAATTTTAGTTTTTATTCTTTTTTGCATTCTTAAATTTTAATTTTAACCTAAAAATAACAATTAAATTCATTTGATCAGAATTTGTTAGTATCCTCACATTATGAATAAGTTGTGAATTTAATCCATATTAATTTATAATTTAATATATTTTAATCTATATACTTTTCAAAATTTAAGCCGCTAAATCATAATTAAAATGACTTAATTTCTTATAAATATTATGTGAAAATAACAAATTAACATAAAATTACACATATAATAATATATTTTTTTATAAAATTTTAAAAATATTAAAATTTAATTAATATCATTTAAATCAAAATTAAAATTTTAAAATTTTAAATATAAAAATTAAATCCACAACCCAATTTGTACATTTTATTTCCTTATTGTTGGATGGTAGGGTAGGCTAAAACAAAAAGGGTGTCATTTCCATTAGGAAAGAAACTCATCTTATTTCCTAACTAATGATATAATTATCTTATCACCCAGAGATAGAGGGACGGTAGGTGGAAGCTTGGCTTGGTGGAAGACGACAATGACATGAGTTTAAAAGAAAGGCGGCAATGTCTCCACTCTCTACACTATAGTCGAGGGTAGCTTACGAGTCTTTTCCACTACTTTATATTAATGGGCACAACATAAATGTATTTCTTTATATTTTTTTCGTTGTTAATTTTTTTTATTTCACAAATTTTAAGATTTCATCGTTAAAAAGTTTAAAAAAAAATTATTTTTGTTTAAAAATATAAGTTGAATTAATTAAATTGTAAAAATTTTCTATAAAAATTTAAAATTCTAGTTAGATTATCCATGATATATAATTGATTAAATTGATAAATTTTAATAGAAAATTAAGAAATTTAAATTGAAAGAGTAAGAAAATAATTTATACAAATAGAGACTAATAGCACGTTTTAACCTAATTTTTTTTATTATTTTATTTCTTACAACTAAGGTTGTCCCTTGTCCTTAATTATAAATTTTTAACACTTATCAATGTGTAAGTTGTTTTGTACATCTCAGAGAGGGAGTAAATTATTATAAGTAAAATAATGGAGTATGGGATGAAAGATTTAGTTTTTTTCAGAGTACTTTTTAACTGGAAATAGGTTTATTTATTAATTTATATTTTATAGGCTTGTGAAAGGATGAAAGGAAAAAGCAAAGAGGATGGAGGAGGAGGGAGAAAGGTTCATCAATTAAAGTTTGCTTTAAAATGATTAATTCAATCAATTCTCAGTTTGAATTTCATAACTTATTTAGAATCCAATCTAACCGCTGGACTTAACTCAAATTTATATCAAACACACAAACCTTAATAGGGAAAAAAAATCGATTGACCAACTTAATATGATGAATTGTTAGTCAATAATACTTAATCAATTGGATATAAGGGAAGAGGAAAGTTTATTGGGCATACTTGATGTTGAAAGATGGGCTAAGTGTGTGACGTTGAACAGTAATACTAATATAATCTTTTGCGCATTTGTTGGTCCTTTGGCCCTTTGCTTTAAATACCAAAGTGAAAGGCTAAATATTTACGAACCTTTGAGGCCCTAAAAGGTTCCTGTTTGGAGTTGAATGATGCAGCATACCAAGGATCCTCACCCCATTATTGAGCTCCAATCTAGGGTATAAATGTGCGATTTTTGAGTTTAATGGAACAAGCCCTTGTGCCATTAAATTCTGTCTCTTCTTCATCACTGTTTTCATTCTTAGTGTTTACTTTTTCATTTTAGTTTTGTTTCTTGATTCTCATGGTTATATGGTGTTCCAAGATTTTAAGTTTTGTAAAAGAGAAAATAGTTAGAGATTTTTCTTATTTGAGTCTATTCTAATTCCACTCGAAAATGGTCAAGATTATATGTGATTATCAAATATTGAAAGATATTGTTGAGGGAAGACTTAACTTATTTTAAATAAGTTTTTAACATGTTGTCTATTTAGAGCTGACAAACCCCTTAATTGATCACTAGATCAAGTGGTACTTTGCCTCCCCTTTAATGACCTAAATCCTATATAGGTTGGGGGATTCAAACCCTATACCATAGCCAAATGACCACCATTTCTTTTGGTTGGTCTAATCCAATCTCGCTCTATGGCCTTACGCTCCAAGTGGCCTTTTCAAGCACTTAAGATCTCGTAAAGTTGGAAAATAAAATCTCGGCTCAACTCAAGGACAATATTGATAGGGGTCAACCAATTATGAATAAATGACATTTTAAAAATTATTTTGAAAAGTTTGCCTCTTGGCACTCTCTCGACTGTCTATTGGCACGTCCTTGGCTTTTTGGTTATTTATGTTGATTTTTATGTTTTTTGTAACACCCCTTAACCATATCCCGTAGTCAAAACAGGATTACAGAGTATTATCGGTCACTATAGTTCAATTACGACTAATAAAGAAAGAAAATACAATTCAGTTCATAAAATATATCTTAAAGTTCCTTTAATGAGCCTTCGAGACTTAAAATGTATGTAAAAAAACCAAACCAGGACTCAATCTGAAGCTTATAAAATTTTTCATAAAATTCTTAAAATTTCCCCTTAATGAACTATACCACACGGCCGTGTGGCCACACCGTGTGGCTCACACGGCCTAGACATGCCCGTGTCTTCTACCCGTGGAGCTCTCTGACTTTTTCCTATGAACAAATTAATTTCACACGGTCAAGACACACGCTTGTGTGCTCAGCCCGTGTGGCAATCTGTTTTGTAGCATTTTAGGTGCAGGGGACACACGACCTAACAACATACCCATGTGCAAGCCATGTGTCTTACACGGTTCAGTCACATGCCCGTGTGCCAGGCCGTGTGGACTCAAAATTATCGTTAAACTTCAAGTTTACCAACCCTGCAATTCAACAACATCAAACAATCCAAAAACCAATTATTCAATCATTTTGAATCATATTTGAATCTAACCAAATCATGACCAACTAGACATTTTATGAACCTATGTAATGGATCTTTTTAAATAATTCACATACATTATCAATTAGTTCAAATTTATTTCAATTAAGTCTATTCATACAATATATCATTACCAAACTTAATTCTACTTATTTCATCATTATAATGACGGTACTAAATGATACAAATAAACATCCTAGGTACATGCCATTACCAACAATTAACATATTTCACCTTATTGAGTTCGAGATCGACCTGGGATGCTGATTTGACGGTCTGTCTTTAACCTAACCTGCGCACGGAAACAAATCATACGCTGAGTGTGAACTCAGTGGTATCTCTATAATCCGAACACTTAATAATATTAAAATGCAACATTTACATAAAAATCATATATCCTTCACAGTTATATAATTATTCAATACATAGATAAATTCCTTGTAACTAATTCAATTCTTATTATCTATTAATCCGAAATAGGTTTTCACAATAAATTCACAAACCATTGAACAATAATACTCTTCATTCATATTCAATTCAAAGATACTTAATTCATGTGTCTTTTTCATACTTCAGTTTACTGTTCAATATCAATAAATATTATTCAACGATTCAATTATCAATCAATATTCTGTGTTTATCCATTCTAGTAACAGTCAGTATTCTCAATATTAATCACTTTATCAATATTATTCAGTAACGATCAATTGTTCAGTGACAATCAATTATTCAGTACCAGTCAATTATTCAGTAACTGTCAGTATCATTTAATTGTTCAGTACAGTAATTTACCCCTTATTAACATACTCAGACCTAGACGGATACACGGAACCAACCTACATACCAGGATAGCATACAGTGTTTCATCGGCTGGAGCCGAAATACATCGTAATGGTAACAGTAACAATAGTAACAGTAACGGTACACAGAGTACCTCATCGGAACGAATCCGGAACAGTAACAGTAGTCGACACTTATCGTGTCTCATTGACACAAAGTCGGAATATCCGTGAACACTTCTAATCCTATGGCATGCCAACTATATCCGACTTAGCCCGATACTGTTAATAGGGTATTTAACCAATTTTCGGTTTTCAATCAATATGTATATATTTCAATTAATCACATAATTTAATAAATCAATACAATTCAATATAATTCAATTCACTTTTCATTAATATATAATCAAATTCCACAAAAAACACATTCATTATTATTTCACCACATTTTCAAGTCAATTCATTTCAATAATAAACACAATACCAATAATTCACATTTTAATTATTTACCATAACATTCATTCAAAATATAACAATTAATAATAAAATTCACTCTTTAATTCCAATCAATATTTATTACTATTCAAATATTTACCTTTAAATACTTACTATACTTATCAAGTAATAAATTCAACATTTAAGTATTAAGTTCAGATTCTAGAAATACAAATCGTAATTTCCGAGCTATCTGTAACACCTCTAACCCGTATCCATCGCTGGAATGGGGTTACGAGGCATTACCGATCATAAAACAATTCAGAACAGACTTTCTTTACAAGGTTAATCATCTAGTAAATTTTTTTATAAAGCAACTAACATGCTTCTGTCGAAACCATTTTATTTTTGAAAACAAACAATGGGGATCGACGTTTTAAAACCAAAATGTGAAGTTGCCACCAATCTTTTCGTTTAGGTGTGATTGGAGCACCTAATAAAACATTTAAATTAATTTTGGTCTACGCAAGTTCAAAAATGGGTTCGGGAGCCGGTTGCGCATGAGGAAGGGTTAGCACCGTCACTATGCCCAAAATTGGTACCAGATTGATCAAGTGTTGTCCTTAGGTATAGGGAGAATTTTTTTTTTGAAACATGACTTCTTTTTAAAACATTAGAGTAGCTCAAACTGGTAGTCAAAATTCTCTCGCTTTGAAAGTATGCAGTATCATATCTAGCACGATTGGACACGATCCTTTATACCTTCAAAAATACAATTGATTTTTGACTTTCAAGAGCTTGTTCGCCAAAAAAATATAAAATGATATCCAAATACCTGGTTCGACGAAAAATCATACCTAGCACGGTAGGGCACGATTCCCCGAATTCCTAAATATCGGATTTTGCCTTGTTTTAAAATCTTTGAGTAATAAGGAAAATTAAGAGTTAGCTTAAAACACCTTTATTTGTTTTAAAATGAGATGGAACATTTGAGGTATTACAAGGAAACATTTGTAAAAAGAAATGAATAAACATGAGATAATGTGCACAAATAAAGTACAATAAACCACAACTAATAAATTCAACAATTAAGTACAATTATTTTAAGTGAAATGTAACCAAATTCTTAATTATGGATGGAGAACAATTGATAAAACAATGACTAAATAATATACAACAACAATAAATATGGCACAATATAAAACAATCCACAAAGCATGTACAAAATAAAATGGAAATTAGAAGTCAATGTAGTATAAGACGATCTCAAAATAATGATGAATTAAGGAATACATAATATACATAATACATAAGTTGACATATTTGCATAAAAACTAGGGATATATAATTATTGAAATAGATATTATAGAATGAAAGTTTGAATCAAATTATATGCAAAATATTTTAGACACAAATCCATTTAAAAATTGATAATGTACATGGTAACTTAAATAAAATATAATATGAAAGAATAATAAAATACATGATAAGATATAATACACATAACGGATTCACGAAACATGCATATATAAATAAATTTAAGAATAATTATTTGTGAAAATAGTATGAAATTAATAATGCTTATAAAATTAAGTTAGCTTATAAATTATATATGTACCATTATACTTAAAAACATTTAAAAGAGATACTAAATAAAATACTAAGATAATATAATATAGAGAAGCATTTCAAAATAATAATTTTATAAACACAAAAATGAATTTCCCAACTAACCTTACATACATAATTAAATGAATTTTAAAACAATAAGTATTTTAAATAAGAAACCATTAAAATAATATATGTACAAATATACATAAAAATATTTCAAAAAAAATCTTATATAAATTATTAAAATAATATAATGTAAAATAGCTTCAAAATAATGATTATATAAAGTGAAGAACATAATTTAACATATATACATATATGAAGAACTAAATGAATTCTCAAAATCATAATGAACAGAAGACTTGATTTAAATAATATAGGTACCAAGATAACAAATTTTGAGTTAAATACTATGCAAAATAAAAAAGCTACAACCTAATTACAAATAAAAATATAGAAAAGAAATATTAACATAGATCAAATAAAAATAAATAAATGAATTTTAAATAATATGCATCATAAATTAAAATCTCAATTAAATTAATACATGTACAAACGTTGAATGTATGGTAGGCTATACAAATAAAACTAAATTAAAATTGAGTTAAAATACGAAGGAAAATTTAAAAATAAACTATTAGAATCAAAATAGGGACTCATGCGCCATGCTTGAAAATGTATAAGGACCAGAACTGGAAATAATCCACGTTTCAAAACGCTGAGCTTAGCCGTGGATCAAATCGCAATAGCATACAAATTCCCAGACGAAATTAAAAAAATAAGTGTAGCACAGGTTGGATCCAATTGAAGATTGGTTTAAGAGAGAAGGATCAGACATGGAAATTTCCCATTGGAGACAAAAAAGGGTGCAGATCCGACTTTTGAATCGGGTTTACACGCGGACCTTCCCTTTTCAAACGGCGCCGTTTTTTACAAAGGTTTTAATGCTTTTTTCCCTTCTTTTTTTTCAGATGCAGCCATCCTTTTAACCCAAACTAACAGCCCCAAAAATCAATTTGCTAGAGTTTCCTGCATCCGCCGAAGCCACCATTTCATTTGGTGGTCGATGGCATACCAGCGGTGATAGATGATGCCTTTGGATCCCCTTCCAACTTCGATCTCAACGAAGTGAACAGAGATCAATGGCCGATTCGCAAGGTAAGACTTGCTTTTCCCTCCTCTTTGTTTTAAAATGCGGATGATGAAAACAATGGAAGGAAAATAGATGAAAATGACAGAAAAATTAAAAAGACTAAGAATATTACCTTTTCAGAAATTGTTTTTGAAATTTTTTTATTCAGTATGCGTATAGTATGTGTATATGCATAGTGTGCGTAAGTCCTCATAGATTACAAGTGAGGCCTTTTTATAGCCTGATTTTACAGAGAAATAATGAAAAATAGGAAAAAATTACATTATCTGTCATTTGTTGTAAATTCTGTTATTTTGCTCTTTCTCGTGCGTTCTTTTGCTGCGTTTATTTCCTTGTCACAGATTCTGTCGACGTGGAGGCGTACGGAGAAGAAACCACCCTTGGAGAGGTGGAGGTCGTGCATGAGGATCCCTCGTGGAAGGCCAGTCCTCGGGTGCTAATCCAGCATCTTCCAGAAGCTTCTGGTGTTTCCCGACTACTGACCTTCTTTTTGGGTCTTGGATTCAGGGATTTGGGCTATTCAATTGGGTTTTAAAAAATATATCTAGGCTGGACTGTATTTTTTTGGGTTAAATAACTTGTAAATGGGCATTGACTTATTCTGGGTTGTTTATTGTTTTTGTTTTTATTTTTTATTTTTTATTTTATTTTGTATGGTCCCGGGCGAATTGGGCATATTACAGCTTCAATTCTATAATTCATAAAATTTCCAAGATTATATTTAATCAATACAATAAAGAATCATGAAAATCGAATGTTAAATACGTAACCAAGGATATGTCATTCCACATACCAATCATATATGTACACTATAACAACTATGGCACTCAAATAGTTTAAATATAAAATATCTTATTATCTTACTAATTTTATACACATACTAATTAGTAAGCAAACATACATCATTTCATCTTATAAAAGTGATATATTCCATTATAGCATTTGTTTACCTAAATACAACATTTGCATATCATAAATACATATAATTAACAATCCTCTTAGCATATGCCAAAATATCATCAACTCAACCAAATAGGCCACTCAAATAATTTATCCAAAATGTTCAAATAATGTGCCATTTAAAAACGACACATAATCATATTCATTTCATGTCTAATCGGCAACAAAGATCTTCTAGAGCATATTAATTGATTTTCAAATAATTATCAAATCTATCTAATCATACCTATCATTATTTTATAACTTAAGCATACTCCAAAGTACCACATATACTTTATATACATTTTACTAATTAATGCATTACCTATTATAACTCAAATACAAACATCATTTACTTCATAAACTGAAACATCACCTTTTATCCTTACACATATATACCTTGAGTTAATAAATATATCATACCATTTCATCTCATGCAAAAATATATATACAGGTACTGAATCACCAAGTTGACCATAATCCTTTCATATATTTTCACCAAATAACCGAGTACACAAGTACATTATACTAGCTTCCAAATCAATTCATGATACAATTTATATTTCACAAGAATAAGTCAATAACCAAATATAAACATATATTCCATACACAAATCTTATCTACCGTGTAATAAACATATCAAAATAAACTTTTTCTATATTCGAATATAACCTATCATCCTTTAATACCAAATCATGAATAACACCTTAACCAAATTAACAACCAATTTCACTTATACTTTTATCTATCCATATGTCATAACCGAATCAACTAAATGCACATATCCAAAATCACCAACGACTTCAATGCACAAAATAGATATCACAAATACCATTCATTCAGGACACATAATATAATACCCAAATGAACTTAAGCCATAATCAAACAAAACCGTAATAAAGCGTTGAAGTTAGGCCATTTTCGCATGGCTTAAATTATACAAAACCAACATTCAACATTTCAAATTACAATCTAGCCTATACATGCCATAGGTTCGAAAATTTAGCTTATAAAATACCGAAGACAGTCGATAGTGTGATAAGCTTCTCTGACGATTCCCGAGCTCGAAACCTGAATCCAAAATCTATAAATCAGAGGTGAACATGAACACACACAGAGTAAGCTTTCATAGCTTAGTAAGTCACAAGCAAATAAACAACTTAGTTACATAATCAAATCATTTAAACTAAACCAAATTATACTATCATAGTTACTTTGAATCTTAAGCTTACAATTTCATGTATTTTATATTTACTTTCACATGTATATTATTCATGGCCGAATGAACATATATATATTTTAACAAACTATCATTCAATTTTCAAGCCAAAATATCTTTACCATAACTAGTACATATACTCTTATATGCATAAATTCATAGGTCAAAGGATAATAATCACATACATATTTATATTATATGGCCGAATACACATACATATATATAAGCAAAATATCCTTCAATTTCAAAGCTAAATATCATTATGTGAACACATATACTTATACTCATGAATCAATATACTACTTCTTATGTGTAAGCATAGTAATGACCAAATGAACACTTTTATATATAAAGATACATTAACAAACTATCATTCAATGACCAAGCCAAAACGTCTTTATTATACCAAATACACATACACTTATACACATATACTCGTAAGTCAAAGTATAACAATCATATATATATTTACATCAATGGCCGAATATACCCCCAATTGCATATATTCAAAAATAATTTCAACAATGTTCATATTATTTATTTACAAGGCCAATTACCTTTTTCACATTCACATATATTCTTAGTTCACTTCAAGCATGTTTTGCAACAAATATTAAGTAACTTACTCACTTTATTTCAAATAGGTAATAAACCAATTCATACCTGATTATTTTAGCTCACTTTTTCACATTTGATCACAACTTATCGACGCCTAATAAACTATTCGGAATTGGGTAGGACACTTGGATAATCACACATATATCGTACAATGCCAACGTCCCAGACGCGGTCTTACATGTAGCCACATATTGAAGCCACTGCCCCAGACAGGGTCTTACTCGCACATCACATATCAAAATCCTATGTCATGACATATGTATCCTAACTATTCCTAAAGTTCATACGAGGCTTTCGGACGTCGTAACTCGGTCGAAACGAATTCAGGAATATGGTAGTCAAGCTCATATACATTTGGCTATTGTAGATATAAATTCACATATTTATTTTTAGCATATATAAGTTACATTTAATTAAAATTAAGTATGTCTATTTGCTTATAAACTTACCTCGGACGATGTAAAATGGAATGGGATGACTAGTCGACAACTTTCGTTATTCCCCGATCCAAATCCGATTTCTTTGGTTCTTGATCTAAACATATTCAAATTAAGCTCATTCAAACATATTTTCATTCAATTTAGTCCAAAAACACATAAATGATAAAATTACCATTTTACCCCTGACATTTACACTTTTTACAATTTAGTCCCTATTGCACAAAACACAAAACATTCAAAATTTCAAGATGCCCATGTTTGGCCGAATATTCCTAGTGTTCATACAAGCCCATATATTTCATTTATTTCACATTTTAGTCCTTCAAATTATTTTTTTTCAATTTTGTCCTAAATACTCAAAATCATAAAAAACTCCAATAAAAAAATATGTTAATCTAAAACATATCTTTCATATTTCATCATCAAACAACAAAAATCACAAGCTATCAACAATGGCACAACTCAAAATATTCATCAAAATCAAAAAGTAAAGCTTGGGTCTTGAAAATTACTAAGCAACGATCTCAAAAACGTAGAAATTATCAAAAACCGAGTAAAAACGAACCTTGAATCAAGCTTGGAAGTTGGCCGAACCTAGGTTTCTTTTTATTTTCTCTTGTTTCGGCCAGAACATATTATGAACAAAAATAATGGCTTTCTTTTCTTATGTTTTATGTTATATTGTAACATATATTAACCATTTTACATTTTTACCCTTTAATAATAAATAAACAAAACATATATTCTAAGGTCATTGTCGTACACACCATAATCCCATGGTCTAATTACATTTTAGGTACTTCAATTTAATAAGACAATAGCAATTTGGCCTTTATACAAATAACCATCAAATTTTCATTTTACGCGATTAAGTCCTTTTATTTAATCGGACACTCAAACGACAAAATTAAATCACGAAAATTTCACACATGCTAATTCACACATAATAAACACAGAAAATAATTTTTAAATATTTTTCTAACTCGAATTCGTGGTCCCGAAACTACCGTTCCGACTAGGGTCTAAATCGGACTGTTACACTATCCCTCGTCGGCTTTGCTTTTCCTTGCCTAGCCGAGATTTTCCGGCACAACGCTAGCTACGAAAATCAATTAAATATTATCAATACATTACCATTCAATTTACATATTGAATATTTCAATTTTTATTCAACTTTCTTCTAAATTCCAATTTAGTCCCTAAACCGAGACTAACTTTTATTCTTCACATTTAACTTAATATTTCCATTCAATTTCCACTTTAAACTAATTTCACAATAAAACTATAATTTTGAAATTCTTTCAATTTAGACCTTACTATTCAAAACTTATGATTTACTTTACAATTCAATCCTTATTTCACTTCTAACTTAAAATTCTATCAATTCAACCCCTAATTCTTCAATTTATTCAACGTGAACAATATCTAGAAATCTAATAACTTTCAAAATATCAACTTAATTCCATCAAAACTTTATTCCAAAACTTCTAAAGCATCAAAATTAAGTAAAAAGGGCTTGATTGACTTGCCTATTAAAGTTTAAAGCTTCAAATCCCAATTTTCCTTTTATTTTTCTTTCTTTCCTTCCTTTTCCATGTTTTGTCTCATATTCTGTTTCTTTTTCTTTGTTTCCTTCTTTTTCTTTCTTTTATTTACTTTATATATATAATATAATATAATATAATAATAACAATAATAAAAATCTATAATAAAAATCTATTTAATAACAAATACTTATTTTACATTTGTACACACATATAATTTACATTTTTCTATCATCATCACTACACACTTGTCCTTATTTTATTTATTTTCTTTATTTAATTAATATACAATAATAATATTTACTTAAATAATAGGTAAATACATACATGTATTACAAATGTATGTACAATATTTATTACCCATGTATTTTATTTTTATCACACACTTAGTCCCTTCAAGTTTCTTTATTCTATAATTAAACTTTTACACTATATTCAATTTTATCCTTTTATCCAACTATCCTTAATTTAAGCTAATTCACTTCATTAAACTTTAATTAACCACTCATTTAACTTCGTAAATTTTTATTTATAAATATTTACGAATCTATTTTTCAGAACCGGAGACCCGAAAATGCACTTTTTTTATAACAGAAAAATTTGGGTCATTGCATTTCTCCCCCCTTTAATAAATTTCGTCCTCGAAATTTACCTAAAAGAGAGGTGGGGGTTCAGTTATCTCACTGTTTCTTTTGGTTCCCGTGTTGTTTCCTCAGTATTATAACTTTACCTTTCAATCTAGTACCTCAATCGGTTCTTTTTCTTCATACAATGAATCAGTTCAAATTTCAATATCCTTTGCCGAGGTAACATGTGTAAGATCTGATCTATATCTTTTGAGTACCAAATCCTGAAAAATCTCATAAATTTTCTGTAATTTCAGAGGCGATACCAATCAATACGTTACCGATCCGACCTTTCTACAATTTCACATAGCCCAACAGAATGAGAGCTCAATTTCCTTTTTTCATCCAGTCTTCAAAGTTTTCTTCCACTGTGAATTTTAAAAAAAAACCTTATCATTAGCAGAATACTCGATATCTCGACATTTCAAATTCACATATGATTTTCGTCTGTCAAAAGCTGTTTTCAGTCTATCTTGAATCTTCTTGACAATATTTCCTGTTTCCTGAATCAATTCTAGCTCAATCATTTTTCTTTTACTCTACCCATATAGAATTTCTGATAATCAAATACTATCTTTAAACTATCTCGAATCACTTCCGCTTTTCCTCGATTTCTCGAATCAAACAACTCTGCATATTCTTTTTTTTTTCACCATATTCAATCAAATACTGTGCAGTTTTTTATTCATAATCATACGAAGCCTCATACAGTGCTGAAAGCTGTTATTGCGTACCTAGAATTTCTTATACTTGTTCTAGAATCAGAATGTGAACCATGTATCTCAATCAGAAATAATAAAAACTGACATACCATGAAATCTGACAATTTCATAAACCTATATTTCAGACAATTATTAAGTGAGAAACTTATTCATACTGAAATAAAATATGCAGATTTTGCCATCCTTTCGATGATTATTAAGATATTATCTTTCCTTTTTCGCAGATAAAGATAATTCTAATTCAAACCTATAAGAATTCTATCCCATTTCCATTCTGATATCATTACTAACTGTAACAGTTCTAAATTCTTTAGTACAGCTTCTGTTTCTAAATAGTAGACAATCATCAAATTCAATCTAAAATTTTAATCAAAATTCATTTGTATACTATACATTTAATCTTGTTATCACGTTTCTGAACTTTGCAGATTTGTTGTAGAGAAGTCAGTTTAACTTTTATCTCAACTAAAATTGAGCCATCTTCAAATGATAACAGTCAAATGTTCATAGCTTGTAACACAAAACAAAACTTTATGTTCTGAGTATACACAACTTCATTTGCTTCTCCTGGATAATAATCAATTATCATATCTTGATCTTTTAATGCAAGGACAATAGCTACCACTTCCAAATCATGTATCAAATAATTCTTTTCCTGTGATCCTAACTTTCCAAAAACATAAACCATTCATTTACTTTCTTGCATCAAAATACTGTTATCCCTAAAAATCACAAGTTTCTTCACCAGATTTTAGACTAAACCTGAACTAGTGCTTCAGTTAACTGAGCTTTCAACTAATCAAAACATTGCTGACATTTATCAGATTATTCCAATTCTATATCTTTCTATAGTAACTATATCATCCAAAAATCGTCTTCCCAATTTCTAGTAATAATCGACTAGTCTCAAGAAACCTCTGATTTCAGATATACTTTTCAGTATCATTTCAAGTACAAAATCTATAGCAAACCAGCTTCTTCAATCAACAGTAGTTCGGGTAAATTTTCTAGAAACACATGAGAATTCTCTCACACTATTGCTACTGATTTAAACCTTAACTTGAATACTTTAATATCCAATACATAAGCAAAGTAAGTACCATAACTCTTTTTCCAGCACATTTCTGTTTTGACATGATCAATATCTCAATAGGTAAATCATTCAACCTTCTCTGATTTAGAATAAAACATTTCATCATCCTAATTTCGCAATATAATATACTTCTGCCTATAATTTACTACAGCATCATGCAGAATTAACCATTCCATTCCCAAAATCATATCAAACAATAATAACATCAAATCGAACAGAAAATAGTATCCTAGTATCATTATCAGACAGTTCCTGTAGATCTTATCAGCCAATAAATATTGATCTGGAAAATTTGATACTTCCACTATAATTTAGTGAACTCAACAGGCAAGTCTTTAGCAAATACTGAATTCATGCAATCATAGGAATAAGCCAAACCAAGGTCAATTTAGAATAATCATATTAGTGTCAATAAAGAAGAAAGTACCTGTAATAACATTCAGTAGAGATAAATCTTGTTTTATACAATTAACATATACCCTGGCTGATGTTCATTCTCCAGATTTTTTAGTGAATTCCTTTGTCACGCTTCGACTATCGCTCGTATTTCCGGAGTTATAAAGTAATCTACCTCTGGTAGCTGTGTTACTCAGTCTTGAAATCTGAATAATATATTTTTCAACTTTCTTCAAGTAATCACTAAGATAATAATCAAAAGAATTATATCCAACACATATTCAACTCTTTATTCTACATTTTTCAGCTTTGTGTCTTCATTTAAACCATCTTCAAACCATTTGTACGTTACAGTTTCTGTCGGAATACAACCTCTGGTATATTTATTCAATCAGACAAATTCCCTTCATACACAGTTACAGTCATATAACTCTGTTTAAGCTTCAAGAATTCTTCACATCTCTGATCAAGAAATCTCTGGCTGATATATATATTTCTTTCAGAACACATTTTGGAAAATCTCTAAATAACCTTTTCTTAATTACAACATAAATCAGTATTTTCCACCACTGGTAAGCTGAGTCTTTTAATAGAAATATTATACATTTTTAACATTTATTCGGTGAACAAAACAATTCATTTACAATCCTAATAATATTCTCTAACAAAATTTTAGTTCTTTCAAGATCATTTTCAGCTGAAATTCTCAATTCTTCCACACTATATTTACGGAATATTAACAACAGATACCTTACCTGTTCAGACAAGTTCTGTACCTTGAAGCACTTCGGGAACCGATTGAGAAACAGGAGGGGTAGATGTCGTAACAGATACTGTTTCTTCTACTAACTGAAGAGCATCAGTTATAATTTTAAATAATTATGTACAATCTCTTTCTTTGTTATTTCATCAGTCAACATTCAATAATTAATTACTCATTGAGTTAATACTCAATATTACCAATTCAGTTTCTATCTAATTCACAAGACTATTCGTCTCTAGTATACATTTCGTAATCAATACCATCGATATGTTCATCTAACATTTTCAACTATGAAACAGAAACAAACAATTATATCATCATCCCATCTCGACTCAATTTCGAGCTCGATTTAGTTCTAGAATCGACTAAACTTGAATAGCTCTGATACCACTAAATGTAACACCCCTTAACTCTATCCCCTAGTCGGAATAGGATTACAGAGTATTACCGATCACTATAGTTCCATTACGATTAATAAAGAAAGAAAATACAATTCTGTTCATAAAATATATCTTAATGTTCCTTTAATGAGCCATCGAGACTTAAAATGTATGTTAGAACCAAACCGGAACTCAATTGGAAGCTTATAAAATTTTTCATAAAAATTTTAAAATTTTCCTTTAATGAACAGTACCACACGTCTGTGTGGCTTATGTGACAGGCCCGTGTGGCTGACATGGCCTGGACACGCCTGTGTCCTCTACCCATGGAGCTCTCTGACTTTTTTCTATGAACAAATTAATTTCACACGGCTAAGACACACGTCTGTATGCTCAGCCCGTGTGGCAATCTGTTTTGTAGCATTTTAGGTGCAGGAGACACAAGGCCTAACAACATGCCCGTGTGCAAGCCATGTGTCTTACACGGTCTAGTCACATGCCTGTGTGCCAGGCCGTGCGGACTCAAAATTAGCCTTAAACATCAAGTTTACCAACCTTGCAATTCAACAACACCAAACAATCCAAAAACCAATCATTCAATCATTTTGAATTATATTTGAATCTAACCAAATCATGACCAACTAGACATTTTATGAACCTATATAATGGATCTTTTTAAATAATTCACATACATTATCAATTAGTTCAATTTTATTTCAATTAAGCCTATTTATACAATATATCATTACCAAGCTTAATTCTACTTATTTCATCATTATAATGACGGTACTAAATGATACACATAAACATCCTAGGTACATGCCATTACCAACAATTAATATATTTCACCTTATTGAGTTCGAGATCAGCCTGGGATGCTGATTCGACGGTCTGTCTTTAACCTAACCTGCGCACGGAAACAAAACGTACTCTGAGTGTGAACTTAGTGGTATCTCTATAATCCGAACACTGAATAATATTAAAATACAACATTTACATAAAAATCATATATCCTTCACATTTATATAAGTATTCAATACATAGATAAATTCCTTGTAACTAATTCAATTCTTATTATCTATTAATCCGAAATAGCTTTTCACAATAAATTCACAAACCATTGAACAATAATACTCTTCATTCATATTCAATTCAGAGATACTTAATTCATGTGTCTTTTTCATACTTCAGTTCACTGTTCAATATCAATAAATATTATTCAACGATTCAATTATCAATCAATATTTCATGTTTATCCATTCTAGTAATAATTAGTATTCTCAATATTAATCACTTTATCAATATTATTCAGTAACGATCAATTGTTCAGTGACAATCAGTTATTCAGTATCAGTCAATTATTCAGTAACTGTTAGTATCATTCAATTGTTCAGTATAGTAATTTACCCCTTATTAACATACTCGGACCTAGACGGATACACGGATCCAACCCATATATCGGGATAGCATACAGTATTTCATCGGCCGGAGCCGGAATACATCGTAACGGTAACAGTAACAGTAACAACAACAATAACAATAGTAGTAATAGTAGCAGTAACAGTAGTGGTACACAGAGTACCTCATCGGAACGAATCCGGAACAGTAACAGTAGTCGATACTTATAGTGTCTCATCGACACAAAGTCGGAATATCCCTGAACACTTCCAATCCTATGGCATGCCAACTATATCAAACATAGCCCGATACTGTTAATAGCGTATTTAACCAATTTTCGGTTTTCAATCAATATGTATATATTTCAATTAATCACATAATTTAATAAATCAATACAATTCAATATAATTCAATTCACTTTTCATTAACATATAATCAAATTCCACAATAAACACATATTCATAATTATTTCACCACATTTTCAAGTTAATTCATTTCAATAATAAACACAATACCAATAATTCACATTTTAATTATTTACCATAACATTCATTCAAAATATAACAATTAATAATAAAATTCACTCTTTAATTCCAATCAATATTTATTCCTATCCAAATATTTACCTTTAAATACTTACTATACTTATCAAGTAATAAATTCAACATTTAAGTATTAAGTTCGGATTATAGAAATACAAACTGTAATTTTCGAGCTATCCATCGTCGACTTTGTCTTTTCCTTGTCTAGCCGAGATTTTCTGGCACAACGCTAGCTACGAAAATCAACTAAATATTATCAATACATTACCATTCAATTTTCATATTGAATATTTCAATTTTTATTCAACTTTCGTCTAAATTCTAATTTAGTCCCTAAACCGGGACTAACTTTTATTCTTCACATTTAACTTCTAACTTGAAATTCTATCAATTTAACCCCTAATTCTTCAATTTATTCAACATGAACAATATCTAGAAATCTAATAACTTTCAAAATATCAACTTAATTTCATCAAAACTTTATTCCAAAGCTTCTAAAACATCAAAATTAAGTAAAAAGGGCTTGATTGACTTGCCTATTAAAGGTTAAAGCTTCAAAAACCCAATTTTCCTTTTATTTTTCTTTCTTTCCTTTCTTTCCCCTGTTTAGTCTCATATTCTGTTTCTTTTTCTTTGTTTCCTTCTTTTTCTTTCTTTTATTTACTTTATATATATAATATAATATAATAATAACAATAATAAATATCTATAATAAAAATCTATTTAATAACAAATACTTATTTTACATTTGTACACATATATAATTTACATTTTTCTATCATCATCACCACACACTTGTCCTTATTTTATTTATTTTCTTTATTTAATTAATATACAATAATAGTATTTACTTAAATAATAGGTAAATACATACATGTATTACAAATATATGTACAATATTTATTACACATGTATTTTATTTTTATCACACACTTGGCATTCATTTTGGCTTATTTACTTATTTAGTCCCTTCAATTTTCTTTATTCTATAATTAAACTTTTACACTATATTCAATTTTATCCTTTTATCTAATTATCCTTAATTTAAACTAATTCACTTCATTAAAATTTAATTAACCACTCATTTAACTTCGTAAATATTTATTCCATTTTTTAGAAACAGAGACCCAAAAATGCACTTTTCTGATAACAGTAAAATTTGGGTCATTACATTTTTAGCGTTTCGCTGTGAGGGTTTCTCTAGTTTTCTTTGAGTCGAGTATACTAGTTGGATATCGATCAAATCGAATGGACAGGGGGTATGAAGAACTTGAGTATTGTTGATGGAGAAGAAGATGGGTGGAGTGTTGATGGTGAGGAAGAAACTAAAAATTCGACCTATGATCTGTGTCTTGTAGGTTGTTGTTTGACTGACAGTGTGGTACATTTCCTAACCAAGAAGAATACAATGGCCAAATTTTAGCATCCTCTTAGAGGGGTACAAATTTCATATCCGGAGGAAAAATGCTATCTTTTCAAGTTTTTCTAAGAGGCGGATATTGCGCAAGTGGAAAATGGAGCCCCATAGACTTTTAATAATCATTTGTTAATCATTCATTAGTTGAAAGAAGATGAGGACCCGATGCAGATCCCTTTAGTGTTTGCGAATTTCTAAGTCCAAGTGCATGATTTGCCATCGGGTTCATTTTCAGAAGTGGTGGCAAGGCAATTTGGGAACTTTGTTGGCAAATTTATTGAATATGATACGTAGCAGGGGAGTGGGGGAATAGAGAATTTTTTTTATGATTCGAATGTAATTGATGTCCAAAATCTGCTAAAGAGGAAGAAGAAATTAATTTATCACCGTCAAGGCATATATATGCTACTTTTAAATATGAGAAATTAACGTTATTTTGTTTCATTTATGGTGTGTTAGGCCATGGTGATAGCTTTTGTCCTATTTGGCTCAACCATAATGGAAAAGAGGTGCAACTGGGGTGGGATCTCTCTTTGTGTGCGCTGTCGAAAAGGGTATCTGTTGGCGGTAGTATTTGACTCCGAAAGGAAAGAGATGATGGATTTGGTGGGGAAAATATGGGAAGGTGAAATTTGAAGAGCAATATTGGAGTGGATAAGAATAAAGATAATTGGCAAAAGATAAATCTTATTTTAGGATTTAATTTGAAGGGTCTATTTTGTCAACAAGAGTTTTACAGCGAATGAGTGGCTAATGGGTTGGGCTTAGCATCAATGGAACATGAGGAAGAAAACCCATTAGAGATAGTGGAAAGAAAGAAGAGGCCTAGGCTTGAAAACATGAATTCCTAAGTTTCAGGTTCACTGAATCATGTGGAAAATATTGTTGTAGGCAAGCCTGCCAGACGCCATGAAAATGATCAATTGGAACGTTCGCGATTTGGGGAATCCGTAGAAAGTTCATCGATTACAACACATGCTAAAGACTTATCATCCCCAACTTGTCTTTTTTATGGAGACAATACTCAGTACCAACAATAATGGAAAATGTAAGGATGACATGCGGTTATTAGTGTAGAATTAATATGTCAGAAGAAGGAACATGGGGGGTTTAAGTTTACGATGGAAAGTTGGTTGTTCAATTACTCTTTATAGTTTCTCAAAAAACCATATTAATTTCGAGACTTAAGAGAGTTAGGGAGTCCAGTTTAGATATGGAAGGGATTTTATGGAGCCCCTGACAGTAAAAATAGAGTAGAGTCTTGAAATTTATTAAAAAAATCTTGAAAGATCTTAGAATTTACCTTGGCTTGTAAGTGGGGGTATTTCGAGGGAGGAAGGCCGAATCGAAGAATTTAGAAAAGTTTTGGAAGAATGTTGTTTAGAAGATATTGGTTTTTTGCGTTCTTGATTCACATGGAAAGGAAATCTACTAGAGGCTAATATTAGAGAATGACTTGATCGAGGTATTGCGATGGTAGAATGGGTGCAATTGTTTCCCAATTTTCTCTAAAACACTTGTCTCATTCTTTTGTTGATTACTGTCTGCTACTTATTCAAACTAATCAAGGGAGTTTAGGGGAGGAAAAATTAGTTTGGGTTTGAGGTATGGTGGAGTATGGAAGATTCTTACAAACTCAAAATGAAGAAATTGTGGGAGAATAGTTTAGGAGATTTAACTGACAAATTAAGGATGGTAAGTACGAGATTAAAGAATAAGGCTGAAAGGGTGAAATCGAAAAGAGGTGAATTGACTAAGAAACTTGGTAAAATGCTGTAGGAGTTGGATAATCAAGAGAGAACTGATGAGATGTTAGCCGAAATGATCAATGTGAAATTGCATTTTAGTCTGGTGGCAGAGAAAGATAAGAGATATTGGAAATAGAGAGTGAGGGCAAATTGGTAGAAAATAGGAGATCGAAACACCTCATTTTCCCATAATTTTACTTCATATAGGCATTGCAAAAATAAGATAAATGGGTTGTAAAATGAGGAGGGTCAACTGCTTACAATACGTTTTGAAATAGAGAGTGTGGCGTGAAATCACTTCTTGATCTCTTCTCGACTAAAGGTACTTATAATATAGATTATTTATTGTTTGGAGTCAAAGTATATGTTATCGATAGTATGAAAAGGGGTTTGATGGCCTAATACAAAGGTGAGGAAATATGTGAAGTTTTGAAAACAATAGGTCGTACAAAAGCTTTGGTTGAAGATGACTTTCCTGCTTTATTTTTTTCAAAGGTATTGGCATATAGTTGGGGGAAATATTTGTGCTTTTTGTCTAGACATTCTGAATGAGGGTAAAATGTTGGAAACACTAAATAAGAAGAATATTGCCTTAATTCCAAAAGTGGACAATCCCACAAGTTTGAAAAATTCAGACCAATTAGTTTTCGTATAGTGCTGTATAAGATTATTGCAAAGATAACAGCAAATATATTACAAAAGATTCTTGAGTCTTGCATCGATGAAGCAAAAAGTGTTTTATTGCATGGTAGACTCATTATAGATAATGTGCTCCTAGCTTATGAATTGTTACATACTTTTAAAAAAAATGGATGGGGAGAAATGGTTGCTTGGCATTGAAATTAGACATGAGCAAGACTTACAATCGAGTGGAATGACCTTTTATTGAGAAAATGATGTTGAAAATAGGTTTAGCAAGACCTTGGGTGGAGTTTATAATGCAATGTGTTAATTCAGTATCGTACTCTATCATTATTAATGATGAAATAAGTGAAAATTTTAAGCCCGAAAGGGGGTTGAGACAAGGAGATCATTGAGTCCGAACTTATTTTTATTTTGCAGTAAGGGTCTTTCAGACTGATGAGACATGTTAAACATGAGGGATTGGTGAAAGGGGCAAGAATTAGTCAAAAGAGGCTACAAATAACGCACTTAATGTTTGCAGATGATTATATTTTATTTGGGGAAGTGACTAGCATAGGAGCTAGTATTATAAAAGGCATCCTAAAGGAGTATGAAGAAAACTAGGGCAGTGTATTAATTTTGACAAATCTACGACTTTCTTCAACACTAATGTTTAGTATTAGGATAAATAACTGGTTTTTACAAATCCTTAATGTTAGGATGTCCATGGAACTGGAAAAATATTTGAGGTTGCCAAATATAGTGAGTGGTGAAAAACAACAAGCTTTTCAAGTATTGAAAGATAGAATGAAAAGTATCCAGCATCGCTCACAAGGAGGTAAGGATATTTTCATTAAATATGTTCAAGTTATTCCTACGTATTCTATTCAAGTCATTCCTATGTATTCCATTTTATGCTTTCTATTCCCAAATTCTTTTTGTGTGGAGTTAGAAAATATTATTGGTAATTTTTAGTGGTACAAAAGTAATAACAAATGTGGAATTCATTGGTGCAATTGGAAATAGTTATATGAATTAAAAAAGTATGAAGGTATGGGATTCCATTGCCTAGCGAAGTTTAATTTGGCTTTGCTTGCTAAACAAGGTTGGGATGATTAATTATCTGAATTCTTTGTTAGCGAGATCACTAAAGGCAAAATATTTTCCGAATATGAACTTTCTAGAGTCAAGTTTAGAGAATCTACCTTATTATACTTGGAAAAGTGTGTAAGCCATAAAGGGCCTTTTTGCGTTTGGAATGTGTTGGAGAATTGGTACAGGGGTGATAAGCTATAAAAGTAACATATTTTAATCAAATTCTTAATGTGTTATTAGATGATTAATTATGTAAATTAATGAATTTGATGCTTCAAATTCTTTAAATTCATCTTTCTATACTTAGGAGAGCCTTTGAGAATGAAATGAGCGAAAAATGAGCCAAAATCAAACAAATAGAGCTATTTTCAGGATCCACATGGCCTGGGCATTTTCACACAGGCTAGCCATACGCTCGTGTCGATATTGCACCTTGCTTCCCAAATAAGCGAAAAAACCCAATTTTTAGGCTTTTTGAGCATTCTAAAGTCTATAAATACCAATTAGGAGAAAATCTAAGGAGGCACTCAGAGAAGATCGAAGAAAAGACTCGAAGAACGCCATCGAAATCAACTCGGAAGCAGATCTCCCTCAAGATCGAAGATCTCCATTTAATTTCTTTCGAAGTTTTATTGAGTTTCTTTATGTCTTGTGGTTATTCTGACTTTGAGATTTTTTCATTCAGGATTATGAACTAAATTCCCTAGATACCTAGGGAGGATGAAACTTATGATGAATTTTATTATTTAATTTCTGTTTTTATGCGATAAATACTCGATTCTTGTTCTCAATTATGTATGCTTATTTCGTGTTTTAATATTTTTAGATATTAATTCATGTTTAATATGCTTATTTCAATGGAGCAAAAGTCCCTGTTTAAGAGTAGATCTAGCATAATTGAGTAGAGTTGCATGCAATCCTAGAAATAGGACGACATAAATCTACTAGATTAGAGTAAAATCTAATAGGGGAATCCATAGATTGAGTTAATGCGACAATAGAGGTTTTAATTAGAAAGAGATTTCAATTAATCAACCTAGAGTCAGTTATTCTTGCTTTCGAAAGAGATATTAACATAATTTAGAGATTTCTACGGATCAAGACACAAGTGAATAAATCGTTTAATTCAGATTCATAATAATAGGTGAAGTCTAGGTGGATTCTTTCCTGGGTATTGTCTATCTCATTGGTTATCTTTGATTATTTTCCTATTTCATTCTCTGTTGCATTATTAGATAAATTAGATTAGTAAATTTAGATTAAAAGCAACCAGTCCAATTTTTCGGCTAAATAATAGAAAAAATGGTAATTACTAGTACTTTTAGTCCTCGTGAATAAGATATTCCCTACTCACCATAACTATACTATTGTTCGATAGGTGCACTTGCCTTAGTTGTATTTATTATTAGTTTAGTGACCATCAAAGGCCAACAATTTTGGTTAGAGATGATGTTTGGATTCCTAGGAATTCAAATTACAAAATTCAACAACCTATTACCAATCAAAGTATATAAACTGTGGCTGATTTGATTGATCCAACCACGAGGAAATGGAGAGAATGAATTATTCGATATACCTTTGGCGAGGCGAAGGCCTGAAAAATTTTGAGTATTCATTTGACATAGTTTCTACATGAGAATTTCCTGGCTTGAAGTGGTTAGACGTCGATGGAGTATTCAGTGCGTAGTGTGTACAAATTGTTGTTACAAGAAAATAATGTGGTAACTACAAATGGGGCCAAGTTATGGCTATCGGATCTGCCCTCCAAGTTAAAGATTACAGTATAAAGAATTACAACGAATTATTTACCTACTTTTGCTAATCTAAATTACAAAAGATTAATGGGAATACAAGAATGCCCTAGATATGTGAATGGAATCAAAATAGTGGAACATGTGTTTCGGGATTGTCTAAAATCAAATGAGATCTGCTAGCAACTGGGCATTAGGTGGCCAACAATGTTATCAAATATGCACATTAAAGATTGGGTGAATCAGTTTTTCGAAAATAATTCAAAATACCTTTGTGAGATCTTTTGTTGTACTTTGAGGCCTATATGGGTTGAGAAAAACCAACTACTGCATGAATGCAAACATAGAACGACCTTTGAGGCGACAAATTTTATCAGGAATTATTTGGGAGAAATGGATGGAATCAATGAAAAATAACAGTAACACAATGTATGTAAGCACGATTGAAGGTGCCAAAGGACCAATTTGTTAAAAAAAATTCTGATGCTACATTTTGTAAGCAAAATAATAAATCACGCTCTAAAATTATCATCAAAGATACAACTGGCAGAGTGCTATTTTTAAAAAACTTACTGCATGATAACATACCTTTACCATTTGCGGCTAAGGCATTGGCATGTTTATAACAGTTGAGATGGGGTTGCATGTGGGATTTACTATGGTGGAGATAGAAGGGGACGCCTTATAGATGATTCAGAGGCTACAAACAAAGGGAATCTAAATGTGAGTAATAGGTTCTCACATCTTAAACGCCAAGGCTATTTGTGAAAGATACCAAGCGTATGTCTTTAAACATGCGCAGAGACAAGTGAATGGTGTAGCACATTTACTGGTTGTAGAAGGGTTAAAGAGAAATGCAGAATCTTATTTGATCGGTAAGGTTTTTCATTTTCCAAAAGAGGCAGTTGACGAAGATTTTGATAGCTAGGTTAGGTTTTTCCTGCAGATCGAAATTTAACTGATTAGAAATGGAGATGGACGACTATACTCACTTTGGGCAAGCAAAATAGAAAACAGAAGAGACTCACATGTTGTTTCACAATTTTGGCATCAGTGTTGTGATTGGATCAAAGGCCAGATAGCAAATATTGGGCCAATTTGAAGATTATTTTTCTTCTTTCAGATGGATCGATATTTTCCAAGAAACAAAAAAGGAATCTGAAGGGACTTAGTTTTTTTTCAGATAGTTAGGGATAAGGAAACGCCTGCTTGGGTGGTTGAGTTACTTTTCTTTTTCTTTTTTTACGTTTTTTATTGAGTTGTCTGAGTTAGTTTTTTGCTTTGTTTGTGTTTGGGCTTTAAAGAATCGGGCCTTGTTTATTTTTATTTATAATCGAGCCATTCTTTTTCAAAGAAAAAATATTTCAAAAAAAGTCAACCTCCCTCAATAGATGTCATATAAAAAAATTGTAAATGTTGCCCTCAAAATGTTAGATTAGATTTTGTATATTGGTTCTTTAAAATTTGAACATTACAATTGCCCCCATAAAATGTCTAGGGTGACATACATCCTTGATGAAATAATATACCACGTGCCTAAATTTAATTGGTATAATTTTGAATTCCATAATATGAAAACTACGAAGTTAGTTCTTTTATTTTAATTCTGTTAGAATTTGGTTTTTATAGTTTACAAAAATTGGAAAAAAATTAGTCCAATTGAATAACGCAATTACACAATGCCATTAAATTGTTAACTTGAGAATTAACAATTTAGCAATTTATATTCATAAAATTTAACAAAATAAATAGCTCAACAATTTATATGCATCAAATTAGAAAAAAAAATGGTTGAAGCACATATGTTTTCCATCAAAAGGACAAACTTTGTAGTTTTCATAAAATATGGTGACTAAATTCGGATATTAGACCAAGAATAATTAGAGACAACTTTTGCTGGTTGAAGTTGTTGGGTTCAAATTCTAGCTTATTCATCAATTTCAATCTTAATTGTTGTAGGTAAAATGACCAAATAGGGAAAAAGACAAGGAAATATTGTAGGTATCAAATGATGTTTATAGTGGTTTTTCGAGGGGGTTTTCTTATTCTAAAAGGCATATGAAACAAATTAGAAGGTAATGGAGAGTTGTAAATGGGTGAAGAAGAGTCATCAGTGTTTATGACCAATGAAACATGTAGTTGATATATTTAATCAAAACTTTCAATGAATTTCCAAATTTTATGATAGCCGAAATGAGACGCAAAACTTTAGTTGAGAAAGAGAGCAAGAAAGATAGGGTAAGATAGATGAATATATCACTAAAGGTTTGAAGAAATTTAAGCCTTTTAATATTATTTGAAAACAATATTAAAACTCATATATACATTTTGACTATATTAAAAAATATTAGTTATATGAGGTAAGGGTTTATTTTTTTTTTATTTCTACTTTTTTGGGTAAACTACATTATTAGACACTATACTTCAAGTAAAAATTTGTTTTGGTCACTTAATTAAAAGAATTACAATTTGGTCATTGTACTTTTCAAAATTATTTTTTTTGTCACCTAATTGTTAAGTGATTCTTTTTTAGTTGGTATAATAACAACTTTAGTCCTTAATTTATATATATATTTTTGTCAATTTGACCTTGATTGTATATAAAATGATAAAAATTGAAATTCTTTTTATAAAAAAATAGAAATTTCAAAAATAAATAAAATTTTCAAAAACGGATAAAGTGAGAAAATGAGGGAAATTGCTTTTAAACCCTCTAGGTTTTCTCTTTGTATTATTTGTATAGAAATGTCCAATACCCATTCTTTGATAAAACATAGAAAAGAAAAACATTAAGCAAAATTATTAATTCTCTGTTTTTATCTCTTTTGTTTGATGCTCTTCAAGGACCTGAAACTTGACTCGAAGATATTATTAACTTTTTGTTTTGCTTTTTATTTGTTATTAGATTCCATTGAATGATAATTTTTTTTATTTCCCATACATATTAGTTCTTCAACAACAACACTTTCTAGATTTTATTTTTCTAAAATTTCTATATATAATATTCTTTTTATATTATATTAAGAGTTTTTTTTATATTAAACTAATGTCAAATTGACAAGAAATATAAAATTCGAGGACTACAATTATTATTATGCCAACTAAAAAAGTATCACTTCATAGCTGAGTGACAAAAAAGAAAAAAAACAATTCGAAAAGTTTAATAATTGAATTGTAACTTTTTTTTTTAACTATGTAACTACAATAAAATTTACCCATAATTTAATGATTTTATGTTAAATGTTTGAATGATTTGGCGAAAAAGGAAGCATATTTATGAATCATGGATGTCTACTCCAATCCATTATTTCAATGTCAAATAAAGTAATCGTATCCTGTTTTTGTGATTAATGTAGCAAATAATACAAATTTGTTTTCAACTAAGCATGTGCAATTCTTGAATAATTTATCATTATTTTCAAAATCCACTTGGAAAAGACTATGAATTGATATGAAAATATTGAGTATTGTGACCCACATTTGTGTGATAGAGAAAGAGTGTTAAGCTACCTGAACATTTTCCTTTCATAATTAGCTTCATTGTCTTATACGCTAATAGCATTTTATCATAACTTTCAAACGTTATTATATTTATTTTTTACTTTTTACTTTTTACAATAATGTATTTTTCCATAACCCCACTCATTACCATGTATATCTTTATTGACCACCTATTATTTCAAATTTTAGTTCTATTCTAAATTGAAATAAAAATAATAAATTTTAGCAATAAAATGTTTTATTAAATGAAAATAATATTTAATAAATTGTAATTTTTATTAAAAAAAATACTATTCCATCCCATTAATTAATAATATTAAAAAATTTAAAGATATGGTTTGGACAAGAAATGAATTTTAATTCAAATTGAAATGGTTTCTTCTTGTTCCAAGTATATATCTTCAGCATGAAAGTGATGGCCATGTGTATTCTTATTGGGAATTAAGGATTCACCATGTGAGCCATTAAAATAAACTCCCTTCATTAAGTGAAATGATTCATTGTTTTATTGAAGAAAAAGTATTAAGCAAATTTCATAGAGATATAAAGCCTAATTTCCATGTAAAACAAAGCATTGGATCACAATCACTCATTGTCACCGCTTCTTTTTTAAATTTAACAAGCCCCAAAATCCCCGCCAAATATTACGTGCCGTCGTATTTGAATAATATAATTTCCTGGACCGTTGGATTTGGATGGTTCAACGGCTCGTAACCATCATCAACGGCAAAATTAACGAACATGTTTTTCCGTTGCCTCGCCTTTCAAAGCCGCAAATCTTGTGTGACTTGGGATTTTTAATTGGAAGTTAATTAAGTGTAGTTCCTTGAATTAGGGGGGGGAGGGGGACTTCGACTGAATGAATGTACGATAAGACGAGGGAAAACTGTAAAATCACCATATCAGTCCCTGTATTATATTTTAGATTGCGTACTGAAAATGAATCTGCTTTTTCCATTAAAATTGTGCTGTTAAGTACTTACTTTGACCTTTTAAATATGACATAGCAATAAATTTAACTTTTGATCTTTACACTTTTATCTAATTTGCCTCTAACTTTTTTTATTTGAAGCAAATTGACTCTCAACCTTTCATTGCTAATTGTGATAATATTTTTATTACGTCAGTAAATAAATTAAAAAATTATAAAACGTTACAAAGTCATAAATAAAAAATATTCACATTAAAAAAAGAGAGTTTATTTTTAGAAAAAATAAAATTTCAAAAATTATAAGAGTTTACATGAATCATTGTTTGATTAAATTGTAGAGTATAATATGTCAGTGTTTGTGTGTAATTTTTTAAAAAGAAAAACACTTAAATTTCTTTATTATAAAATTATATAAGAAATAAGCTCATAGTTGGCTTGAACTAGCTGAGGTTGAAGCTGCTTTGAGATTTTACATTTAATTTTATAGCTTGTAGAGATTTAAAGTGAAAATGGTGACACCTCATAAATTGTGAGTGGATATATTTATATGCTGCCTTTAAAATTATTAATATTTGGTGGAAGGAGAGCTAGTTAAGCTTACAAAGTTATATACTGCATTATATTAGAATATAAAAAAATAACAATTCAGTTGGCTAATTTCAATATTTATTTATGCTCTTTAATTTTTATGAATATTTCATTAATAAAAAGTTGAGGGCCAATTTTCTGTAAATAAAATAGTAGTGGACAAATAGTAAAAATGAAAGGTTAAATTTATATATAAAACACCAAATAGGCATTCGCTCAGTTCATCCTATGTATAAAGGACCATTTGACTTAAGTTTTCAATAAAAGGACTATAGTACAATATGAGATATAGCATTGGGGCTGCTGTGGTATTTTTACCGGAAGAAGCAATTAAACTTCTTAAACGGACCTATATATCTATTGCTAACGTGGGGCACGTGATAACCGTCCTAGTGGGTCCCCATTATTGAAACATAACCGCTTGTGGGCGATTGGGTCCTACCTTTATTACACAAACCCTGCATAGGGCACAAAAAACATTTTGTCAATATTTATTTGCATAAGTCGTAACAAGTTTTATCTATTTCATTTAAATACAATATAGCTATTCTTTCTACTACATACAATATAATGTAAATATTGAATATCAAAGGGTCTAAAAACACAAAGAATACTTTTAAAAATCAGATTGGGGCAACCAAGCTCCGAAACAACCAAATCTGACTCATCTATCCATGTTGGACTCTGTTAATATGCTATATGGTGTACATCATTTTAACTGACTTCAATCAAAGCTAATGCATTACTTACTTCTTTTTTTTTTCTATCTTTTTATCTTTTTCATGTATTGACTTGATGATCGGAATATTTATCATCTCAAGTGTGGTCTAGATTTAAGTCACTTTACTATTAATACTTTATTCTTCCCTTATAATTTACCAAGAAATAATAATTATTTTACCCTTCTCATTTAAAGTACACTAATAAACAAAGTATAACCTTATTAGGGTATATCTAACATGTGAGTTAGAAAAAATTCTCAAAATAAAACAACACATTATTGCTTCTGTATTACATTGTATATGAAATATACATAAAAATACAAATACATGCAAACTTCCCGACATACTTCATTTTCACAATAGATCCTTTGAATTAATTAATAACTTGTGAACATAATACAAAATTCTTATCTTTTATGTTTAGTAATATTTATGTCACTTTTAATCTTAGTAAAAGCAATGGTGCCGCCTATTCTAGCTGATGTCTTCAAAATCTTTTATATTATTTAACCAAAATTTTTATTTCTTACTAATTTTTTTTTTATAAAAATACCTTCTTACAAAAAGTCCAATCAAGCAGTATAGTTTATTACTTATTTCGTATCTCAAGGATCTTCCTTTTGACTTGTCCCCGAAGAAAATAATGGTTAAATCCTCCACTGTTATTACACGTGTCATTTTCTAAGTGGTTGCATTAGCAACCATGCACTACGCTTGGCTCTATAAATACCTTGTAGTTCTTCTGCTAGAGCCATCACAAAACTTAAAACTTCTCTGCTACCTACTAGCAAATTTCTTGGATCGAAGTTTGTGTTCATGGCTTTCACTACTCTTGGAAACATGTGCTCCCTCTTAGCTTTTGGAGTCACATTTTCAGTTTTATTTAACGGTTGCTTTGGATTCTACCCTAAGCTCCTTAATGTCTCATTGGCAGCATCTGAGTATGCTTGGTCCCCAGCCGGCGCTACATGGTATGGCAGCCCCACAGGGGCTGGAAGTGATGGTAATGACCAGCATGGGCAATGATTGTCACCATTTACACTAATGTTTTTTGTTTGATTATTTCGTCAAGTTTAACCATTTTGTGTGTATGAATGTAGGTGGATCTTGTGGCTATGGAGGAAGTGTGTCGCAAGCTCCATTTTCGTCATTGGTATCGGCTGGAGGACCTTCTCTGTACAAATCTGGCAAAGGATGCGGTGCCTGTTATGAGGTGCACTAAGACTACTCTCTCATGCAAAGGGTTTCAATATTATCATTAATGGTAGTGTACTTAGACATATGTACGTGTATTTCAGGTAAAATGCACGAGTAATTCAGCCTGTTCGGGAAACCCTGCGACCGTAGTAATCACAGATGAATGCCCCGCCTGTGTTTCAGAGTCGGTTCATTTCGATTTAAGTGGTACTTCTTTTGGTGCCATGGCTAAGTCTGGTCAGGCTGAGAAGCTCCGTGATGCTGGGGTCTTGCAAATTCAATATAGAAAGTAAGAATTTAGTTTTAGTCCTCACCTACCTTTAATGGATAAAAAGTCTTTATAGCCTTGACGAAATGGGTTTGATAGAGTTGAAGAATTCAATCTCTTTTTTTTTTTTTTTAATTATTCTGTTTGTTGACGAAATGGGTTTGCAGAGTTGAATGTAACTATCCTGGAACGACCATTGCATTCCACGTCGATGCGGGTTCCAACCCTAACTATTTCGCCACCCTAATTGAATACGAAGATGGAGATGGTGACCTTGCCTCGGTTGACCTGAAACAGGCGCTTGACTCTGACACCTGGCAACCCATGCAACAATCCTGGGGTGCTGTCTGGAAACTCGACGCCGGTTCCCGGTTGCGGGCACCCTTCTCTATCAAGCTAACCTCACTCGACTCTCGCAACACCATTGTGGCCACCGGTGTGATTCCGGCGGGATGGGAGCCTGGGAAAACCTATAGATCAGTTGTTAATTTTAAAGTCTAATTTGGTGATATAATCCGTATAAATTAATAGCACGTGTGTATAAGTCAACATGTGTCATATTCTTCCAAGACTCAAGTTTTAATTGCTTGATTGCATATGTTTTTGGAAGAAATATTAATACTATATAGTTCATAGCTTTAATCTTATGAGTAATTCCGTTTCTCTTTTCTTTTTCCAGATATCCGTAGTAGTAAATTTTAGTTCAGTTTGAATCAACTCCAACTGTTAACGGAGATATAGTGAGACAATATTATGCTGCGCATTTAAGTAATAATTAAATTAAAAGGTGTATATATTTGACATAAATGTTTATATAACAACTAAATGAAGTATTGGTTCATACTTGGGTTTCAAAAAATTGATAAGTGAGGATTAGAATCATCTCTAGAGATATTGTAATATAGTTGCTAAGTGTATGGCGAAGGAAGCTAACGGTAGTTTGAATTAATTGATTATCTTTAATAATTCACTTATCGTGGTGTAATGAATTTTGGAAGCAGACATACATCATGCGTTTGTTTGCGAAAGTTGTTGTTAATTAAGCTAAATAGTCCTTTAGTCTAAGCTACTTTCTCTTACTAAAAATAAAAGGAACTATTAGTTTATCATATTGAAAGTTTAAAAACTCATATATCTAAGTTTGAGTCCCATTTACTGATTTTAAATGTAAAAAATAAACATAATAATATAACTTTATAAAAATAATAATTTTATAATTATTCCAATTCAGTTGGTGTTCAATCACCAATTAAATCATAAAATTTTAACTGTAGTATAAATATCCCATAATATACAGATAAATGGTTATGACTATTAATTAAAACATTAATAAAGGTAATTTTTACTAAATTACTGAATAAAAGTTCTTAAGCAATTTATTAATAAAAACTAAGGACAAGAAACTTGTGCTAACATAAGTACATAAATAACCATATTTATTTTACTTATTATTTTGTAAATTGGCATAATAACTTCTTTGATCTTCCAACTTTATAAAAAAAAAAGTTATTTTAGTCACTCATTTAATTTTTTTTTACATCTTTTAACTCTCGAACTTACATGTTTTATCAAATAATTCAAAAATGGATAAAAAACTTAGCCTTTGTTAACTTTACTGGTATGACATACACGTAGATTGTCACGTGGATGTCATGTCATAAATTAATTAATTTTTTAAAATTTAAAAGATATATATTTTTTAATTTTTATACTTTTTTTATATAATTTTAATGCATCAGTATAAAGTAAAAACGTTAACTTTTCCATCAATTTTAAAGTAATTTGACAAAAAAAAAGTTTAAGGGTTAAAAAAGACAAAAAAATAAATAAATGACTAAAATAATTTTTTTAAAATTAGAGAGTCAAATAAATCATTATACATTGTAAATAAAATAATATTTATTTCGATTTGCTACCTAAATTGTGTAAACTCAGAAAGTGAATCTTAAAATATTATTGAGTATTGAATTAATTGTATTATTTACATTAAATATTATAATACATTAAAAATATGAAAAAAAAGTACCATCCTTCCTTGATTGTGATTAAATTAAATTAAATATATTGGTTCCAAAGTAATTTGGTTTTATTTCCCCTTGACAGAAAAGAAAAAAAGAAACACAAGTGAGGAAACATTCTTTTCAGCCTAAATCATGGTGCTATTTAAGATTTCTTTTTTGAGGAAAATGGACAAAATTCATCTTTAAATTAAAGGTTGTTTATGCAATTAAAATCCAAATATTGACTTTCCATAAACATATGATTCATTTTTTAAAACACAATAATATTGTATACATCTAAATGTTATTTCTTATAAGCCATTTTCATAAGAATTAATTGCATTAAAAATTATGATTCCTTAAATTTTAAAATATTTTAATTATATCTTTAAACTATTGCTGTTATATCAATAACATCCTTTCGTTACTAAAACCATTAATTTAGCCGTTAAATGATGTCTTAAATTCTATGTGACATAATTTAAAATGAAAAACTTAAAGAAAAATGAATATTATAAAAATAGATGTTGTAAAAATCTTGGTTTTGAGGTTTTCGAAGCTTTTATAAAAATTATTGTTCACTCCTTTTCTTGCTATTACTTCATTTTTATTTTTTAATTTTAAAAGTTATGCGACAACATACTACTTTTCTTTAAACTTTTAATTTTAAATTATATCATATAAGATTTTACATGCCATTTAATGATTAAAATAATGATTTCAATATTCTGAGTGATATGACATCAATAGTTTAAGATGTAACTAAAACATTTTAAAGTTTAAAGACCAAATTAAAATAAAAAAATAATTTAGGGATGAGTAGTGCAATTAACTCTTTTTGTAAATACCGCAGGGTTGTAATTAAGGGTGAGTCTAAAAAGTTTTCACAAACTCATAATTTGTATTTAAATATCCAATTAATATCAATCTTGAGTTTGGTACTCGGACAATTTTTAACTCTTACTCTAGCATATTTATATCCACCCAGAACCACTTCCTTGAAGTAGCTTGTTTCCCTTCATTTTTTCTATGATTTTCCCATCATCCAAACAGAAAAAAGACTCATCACACCCATGTCATCTTTCAATCTTACCAACGACTCACTTCTGGGGATCCTTAACATCATAAAATTCTTGTTCTCAATCACTATCCTCTTGATCGGAATCTTGCTAAGCGAAAATGCCGCCTTAACGGACTGCGACCGTTTCTTCTACAAGCCGCTTATCTGGTTCGGAGTCTTTCTTCTGCTTGTCTCTGTGACAGGCTTTATCGGGGCCTGCTTCTACGACCACTTGCCACGCATGCTCTGGGTCTACCACGTCCTCATGTTTCTCCTCATTGTAGCCGGCATCATTTTCACTATTGTCGCTTTTGCGGTGACTAATAAAGGTGGTGGTCGGTTGTTACTCGGTGCTGGATATAAAGTGTACAGGCTGGGAGATTACTCTAACTGGCTTCAAAATCGAGTTAACAACAACAGGAATTGGAATAAGATCAAGACCTGTTTGGTTGAATCCAAGGTTTGCAGTGATTTATATTCCAAGTATTGGGATGTTAGTTTCAACAAATTCCATCAAAAGCCCTTGAATCCTATTCAGGTACGATTCCTTCATATTTCATGAAACCTCTCCACTGTGCTATGAGTTTTATTATTATTATTTTTATTATAACTTTTATATTAAATGCAGACTGGTTGTTGTAAGCCGCCAAACGGATGTGGGTTTACGTACGTGAATCCAACACGTTGGGTGGAGGAGAATTGGCAAGTGTATTGTGAAAATCCTGATTGCAGGGCATGGGAAAATGATCAAAATATACTATGCTACAATTGCGAATCGTGCAAGGCAGGGGTTTTAGACAACATCAAGCATTCGTGGAAGAAGGTTCGGTGGTTTTACGTCATATGCCAGATGTTGCTCATCATTATGTATGCAGTTGGTTGCTTTGCTTTCAGAAACATATTGATCGATGAGAGTTGACCATGCATGCTGATTCTTATCCATGGTTGAAGCCTTGAGCAAATGGTTTTGTTATTTTTTAGGGTTAGGGTTTAGATATGGAAAAAGAATCAGCATTTTATCATTTATGATGGTCTATTTTGTTTATTAATTTGTTCCTTTATTGGTCCCTGTTTAACTGTTAGGGTTTCGATACTTTCTCGCATTTATTTTAATGCACTTAAGGCTGCAAGTTTAATCACGGTTTGGGTATTGGACATTAAGTATTTTAAATTATTTTTTATTTCTTCCGAAATTTAAAGGTTCTATGACATGGAGAGAATGATATATGGATAAGAAGAAAGAGTTTCAAGTATCCATTTCTAATTATTTAATAATATTTTAATAATTTTTTTATGTTATTGATATATAATTTTGATAAATTTTTTAATCTGAATTCTGAACCTATACCTAAACTTTAAACTTGAAATCTCAAATTTTGAACCGAAAGGCCAATATTAGAGTTTAGGGTTCGAAGTTCTAGGTTAAGGTTCTGGTTCTGGTTCTGGTTTAAAGTTTAATATTTGAGGTTCTAATTTTGGTGTTCGGTAGAGTTAAGGGTTTTGGGTTTAAGTCCAAAAAATTACTAAAATTATGTATTGATGATGTGAAAAAAAGTTGCATCAAAGAATTGTATAAAAGAGGGGTGCCACGTCATCTTGTAACTCTTTTCAATTACTTAATGACATTTCAACAATTTTTTCCATGTTATTGATATATAATTTTGATAATTTTTTTAACTTGAACCCCGAACTTTAAACTTAGAACCTAAATCTCGAACTTTGAAATTTGAACCCCAAACCCTAAATCAAAAGACCAAGTTTAGGATTTAGGGTTTGGGTTCAGGTTAAAAAAATTACTAAATTTATTTATGACATAAAAAAATTATTAAAATATCATTAAATAATTAGAAAATATATAGAATGATGTGGCACCCCTATTTCATACAATCTTTTTTCATTGAGCCGGTGGAATGAAGGCTGGCATGCTAATTATCACCCAAGGTTGAAGCCTTCACCAACTGGTTTTCATTAATATTTTAGGGTTTAAATGTGGGAACATAATTAGCTTTTTTTGTGTGTTGATTTTGTTCAATAATTTGTTGCCTTCCTTTTTCTGGCTGCTTTACTTCATTAATGAAAAATTACTGAAATATTTCAAGAGAATAATCTATTTATAATTTTTTAAGGAAATTATTTTTTTAAGAAAGTTGTAAAAAAATAAGTCTTTTAGGCACAAATAAAATAGTAGCACATAATTAATTTTTAAAGATATAGAAACCAATTATATATGATATCATCTCTAATTTAATTTAACTTTAATTAACTTACTTAAAAATAAGTACAATTTTAGGAAAAAACTGTAAACATGTTAAATTAAATTAGAGATAATATCATATATGGTTGGGCATATAATAACCTTTGTATGTCTTTAAAAACTAATAACGCGCAACTATTTTATTAATGTCTAAATTTAGAGTTATTTAATATAAGTCACTAAAAAAAAGTAAATTATTGTAACTTACATGGTAAATATTTTATTTTTACCTTAGAGAGTTTATGTTTAAGCAAATTACATACATATCCTTAGTTGTATTTTATTTTACATATTTGATTTAATTTGTTTGTTTAACTTGTGTTTCTGGTAAACAATGGCCCAAGCTTGGTGACTGCAACCTCTTTGCGAGGAAACATCCCTTCTCTTGAAGTTATATAGGGCTATTTGCGGAGTTACTTATGCTGTGTTTGGTAACCATGAAAACATTTTCCGGAAAATGTTTTCCTAATTTTACGCTGTTTGGTTACATGAAAATATTTTACATAAGTAAAACGTTTTCAGAAACACGGTAAAATGGGATGCTTTTTATGTAAAATGTCTTACGGATTTTTTTTCCGTAAGACATTTTCCAAACTCTCACTTTCCCTTGCGCCGTTCATCTTCCTTCTTCTTCATCCATCCAGGTATTTTCTACTTTTACTTCTTCTGTTCTTCTTCTTTCATTTTTCCTTTCGCATAATCTCTTCTAATGGTAGCTTTTCGGTCTTAGGTGCTTTCTCTTTCGTATACAACTGGTATCATCCTTGCGTCGTTCTTCATCTTCTCATCCAGGTAACCTTTCTCCTCTTCTTCTTCCATTCTTCATCTTTAATTGAAAGTGTAAAAACGTTATTTAAGCAAATATACAGAGGACAGGAGCATTTAAGGGTTTAGACAAATACACCAAAAACCTCACGCTTAGGCTTCTTGTTTTTCCCTTTTCTGCTAATACCCACTTACCCCATCTCTACAATCTGCTTTTTTTTTCATGTGACAGTTTAAAACATTGAATTGAAGGTTATTGACTGGATTTTCTATTTCTGGATTTTAAGCAGTTTAAAATTATATATGCTTATCTCCATTTGTTTAAGTTAAATGAGGTTAGTTGATTATCACTTGGAAGTTGTCAAAAAAAAAAAAACTCCTTAAATCATGAAACAAAGACATTTGTGGAAACATTAATGCCATAGTGATGAACTTAGAGATGCTGATTAACGATCTTGACAAACTAGCAGAGGGAAAGGGAGCTCAATTCAGAGGAGCTTACTCTTAAAGAAAAATACCCAGCAAGCTTCCACTAAAAAATCCTAATAAGGTGTGGAGGGTACAACCCCTCCACATGCTTAAGACTTCATGGAGTATAGAATTTTAAAGGATATAAAAAAATACAGGTTACATATATCCTATTCCAGGTGCTTGAAATTCTAAAATTCCAATTTGGAAATCTTCAAATTTTCAAAACGTTATATGATTAATTTAGGAAAGGCAGTAAATTCATTTTTATGGAATCTACAAATCAAGTTAAAATGATTCTATGGCCGTTCCAAAGCTAACAACATAGTACAAAATCTAACGAGGGACCTCAACTAATAGTCTTTACAAGATAGATATCTTTTAGTGATATATAGACTAATTCCATTTTGATCTGCAGGAAAAAAAACAGTTGATAAATAGCTTAAAATTTAGACTATTACACAAGAAACACAAGGCAGTATGCAGTTTATTTCTGAGTTTATTTGTGTTTAGGCAGTATGCCTTTGCAAGTTATATGACTAAAATGCTGTTAAAAGTAGTAGTGGTTTTCTTTATTTTTTATCTCTATTTTTTCTTTTGTCATTTTGTCTGAATTGATAATTATTGAGGACGAACTTTACTTACTACTTTTAATCATTTGTAACTGTTTAAGCTTCAAATTTTGAATAACAAAGAGGTATTTTTAAGGTATCTTATGATGGCCATTGCATTCAAAGCTACAAAGATTGGAAGCTTTAAAGTGAGAACTTGGAATAGCATGGAAACAATCACCTAGAGTGACTTGTGGGAATTAGATTTTTGTCTGGTTTGAGGTTTGTTCAACAGATAGGTGTAATTTGGGATTTTAAGGTTCTGTTTGTTGCGATCTGTCTATGTTAATGTTTTTAGGATGGGTCATTTTGTACCTGCTGATTACTTTGTTTTTATGCAGCTTTCATAGTTGTTGTACTAGCAAAAAAAAACAATAATTCAAATAATATATATTTTATTTTTTAAGTTCATGGTTATTGGCAGTGTCTGAATATGCTTACTAGATTTATCATTTTAAAATATGATTTATGATTAAAAAAAAAGTCATGTAAAAGTGTGTAGTTTTTTCCCTTAAGCAATCGGTAGTTCAATTGTCTTTTGGTCTACTATTGTTATCATCACAAAATTAACTTGTAATGGTCTCAATTGAAAATTTTTGTCAATCTCATTTTGTTAATAGCAGAAACAAAAAATGAAACCATATATATATATATATATTATAGTAAAGGTTCCAAGTAGGTGCCATTGTTTGTCCATTGGGTTTTTTTCCACTGCCATTATAATTGTGCCATAATCTAACAACTATTGGTAGCTTAAATTGATCTTTAAAAAACATACATACATATGTACGCATGTAGTCTTATTATTAAGAATAGAGATCAAGTTCAATTGAATATTGTATATAACCAAATTGAATAAAATCGTTTATTTATCAGTTTTCTTAATTTTTTTTAAAAATATATATTTATTCTATAATATTTAAAAATATTCACTAATTGGAAAATAAAATATAATAACCACAAATATGTGTAGGATGCAAAATTTGTTCTATTTGGTACTACAGATTATGATAAATATGTCTTGAATTATGCCTTTTTTTGTTATTATTTATGTTGGGTTTGGTTAGTTAACTCTATTCTTTTTAGTCATGGTAACTTTAGGCATTGCTTGAGTCATTGCTTGAGAAACTTATATATATATGTATGCACTTTAGACAAGATAACTTTTGTCATATATGTGCCCTTATGAAAAGTTTATGTATTTTTTGTAGTGATCAAATATTTGTGTGATATTATTTTGTGTAGATGGATCGTAATCAACATCAAAATGCAATTGTTGGAGTCGTGGCTTCAGTTTTAGCTTTTGGGGCTCTCTGGATAAAAAATTAAAAACTAGGAAAGAAATTACTTCTCACCCTCGTGTAAATCGAGATTATGAAAGAGAAAATTATATTAATAGTATTTTATATAGTGATGACCGGCATTGTATTGATATGATAAGGATGAGACTGGTTGCATTTTTTAATTTGTGTGATATTCTTAGTAGAAATAATTTGTTACAATCAACTAAATCGATGAATATTAGGGAGCAAGTAGTTATATTTTTACATATAATTGGTCATAATGTAAGGTTTCGAGTGATAGGATCTAGATATTATAGATCAACTGAGACAATTCACCGTTACTTTAGGGTTGTATTGAGAGCTGTTTTGAAATTGTATAAGCTAGTTATTAGATTACCTGATGAGTCAACTCCTAGTGAAATTAGAAACAATCCAAGGTTTTATCCTTATTTTAAAGATTGTATTGGAGCATTAGATGGAACTCATGTTCGTGCATCCGTTCCACTTAACATTCAAGGAAGATTTCGTAGCCGTAAAGGGGGGACGACACAAAATGTATTGGCTGCCATTACATTTGATTTGAAATTTTCCTATGTTCTAGCTGGTTGGGAAGGTAGTGCACATGATTCTCGTATTTTAATTGATGCACTTTCACGCCCAAGAGGATTAAAAATTCCGGAAGGTAAGAATTATAAAACATTAAATACCAAATAGTTCTACTAAGCTCATAATTTATTAGTAATAATTATGTTTTGTCAAATTGTAGGTAAATATTATCTTGCTGATGCTGGATATGGCATTCGTAATGGATATATTACCCCATATCGTGGTGTTCGATATCATTTAAAAGAGTTTAGTGCTCAGGGGCCTGAAAATGAAAAGGAACTCTTTAATCTTCGTCATTCATCATTGCGAATCACTATTGAACGTGTTTTTGGGATTTTGAAGAAACGGTTTCGTGTATTAGATGCTGAACCATTTTGGAATTTTCAAACTCAAGTAGATATAGTTTTGGCTTGTTGCATCATTCATAATCATATCATGGGAGTTGATCCTAGTGATTTACTTAATCAAGAATTATACGAGGAGCCTGAGTCTGATTTGATAATATCAACTCTTACGGAGCGAGAAGAAAGAGAAGAAGCAAGAGAGTGGTCTGCTAAGAGAGATGAAATTGCACAAACTATGTGGACTGATTATAGGGCTAGAAATATTATGTAGGTTTAGGGCTTAGGGTTGTAGTTTCTATATTATGTATGTTTTATTAAATTTTTTTTGTTAATGTTAGATTCTGAAATTTTAGTTTATTATGTTTGTTGGATTCTAAAATTATTATGTCTTGATTTTGTTAGATATTGATTATGTTTCAAGTTTGTTAGATATTGAATTTATTATGTTTTAAGCTTGTTGGATATTGAAATGATTGACAATGACAATTATTAATGTAGAATGGGTAAGGGCAACCAAGAAGGAACCTCCAAGCAATTCAGGTAGACAAAACCGATGGAACATCTTTTTCTTGAAATTTTAGCTGAGGAGGCCCAGAAAGGAAATAAACCTTCTAATACTTTCAAAGCAGCTTCTATTAATCGAGTTGTCGAAGCTATTTTTGAAAAATTTCAAGTCCAATGCGATGCAGAACATGTGGAAAATCATTTGAGGACTGTAAAGAAACAGTGGCAGATTATATGCACAATTCAGGGTGAAAATGGTTTTGGATGGGATGATAACATGAAAATGATCACATGTGATAGAGCGACATATGATGTAACAGTAATGGTAATATATGTATGTATATGTTAAGTATATTTCAATTATTTTTTACTTGTTATTCTAATTTTATATAATATCCAACAGGCACACAAGAAGTATGAACCATTTTTGAATAAAAGCATTGATCATTATGATGAAATGGCTTTGGTTGTTGGCAAGGATATGGCAACAGGGAGTTTTGCCCGAACATTTGCTGACATAGATTTGGATGATGATAACATAGGTTCAGTGCCTATAGACTGCGAGAATGAAGCGACTGAAGAGGTAAGAACAAATGTATCTTCATCTGGCACATCCAAACGTAAAAGAAAAAAGGCTCAAGAAAGTGTCGAAGATGAACAAATTAAACTTGTGAGTGAACAACTTGGCGAAATTGCTAATGTTTTGAAACAATTTACTGCGGATAAGACACCTCATCTTTACAAAGAAGTGATGTCAATGGAGGTAGAAAGATTTGATGATGACTTCCTTTGTTCTGTGTTTGATTATTTAGTGAGTCATGAATCTGAGGCAAAAGCTTTTTTAGTTAAAAGAAAGAAGCATAGAAAAATTTGGCTTCAAAAATTTTCTTAAGGTTGAAGATATTGATAATGTGGTGTAATATTAGTTATGCACTTGGACAATGTTGTTATAATGTGCTGTAATATTAGTTATCATATGGTGTAATATTAGTTATGCACTTGGATAATGTTGTTGTTATCATGTAGTGTAATACTAATTATGCATTTGGATAATATTATTAATTTCTAGTATTAATTGTGGTTTGGAAGCTAATTTATAATTATTCAATCCTTGTTTTTTATTTTTTTATAACACAATTACAAATAATTATTTGACTTTGGTTGTTTTCAATTTAGAACGGTTAATATTCTAGTTTAATAATTGAGTATTATTATATATTTAAAATAATTTATTTATTTATAAATAAATCATTGCAATACATGTTAAAAACAATTTAAAATATAAATGTATTAATATATATATATATAAAATAAATTCAATCAAACAAAGAAAAGATAATAAATTCTTTAAATATATAAATTTTTATTATAAAACAGCTCTTTAGGAAAATATTTTCAGGAAATTTGCCAAACAACAGAAAATATTTTACACAGATTCATCCAAACACCAGAAAAGTAAATCATTTTCCAAAAATTATTTTCCAGAAAATCATTTTCCAGAAATCATTTTCCGGAAAATATTTTACCTGCAAACAAAAGGAGCCTTAAAGAGAGATGTCTTATGCCTCTAGGTATTCTTACCTATCCACTTGTGTTGGTTTTAGGTATAGTTTTTGTTGAAGGTCGTTCGAGTTTTTCCTGAGAGTATAACATCAATTTAGTAAGGTGTTTGATCTATACTAGACTTAAGATCTCTTACAGAAATGGCGTGACAAACTATTCAAGCATTAATTCAGTTAAAAAATTACTAAAAATAATTTTTTTTATTTAATAAATTATATCATTATGATGGTATTTTTGTCCTTTTATAATTTTATATAAAATTAATAAAAACTCACAAATAGTAGTAGACCCAGTTCAAAGGCTAAGTAAACACTCAAGCCCAAAGTCCCATCTAAAAATTAGAGGGTTAGGCAAAAATATTAGACAAAAATAAACTTGAAAAAAAATAGGTCTATTTGAAATATTGCTCGAACTAAAACTTAAAGATATAAGGCTTGAGCTGCCCCTTTCCTTTCTAAGTTTATATTATATTATATATGTAATAATATATACTATTATAATATAAACATTAAAAAATATGCTAATTTGTCTATAAAGTTTTAATAAATAAAAATATTAAATATTAAAATTAAAATTAAAATTATTATACATTTTTAAAATAAATAAAAATAATTAGAAATTCTATTGCACGTGTATATGTGTAGAAATCATGGATTTAGAACACAAAGATATGTTTAAAAATGACATACAATAAATAATAAAACGTATAATTTGAACCTAATTAATAGTAACACATGAAATATATACAATATTAAAATAAAAAAATAAATTAAATTGTGAGTAAAGTGAAATTTAAACACATAAATACATCAACTTAAAAATACTAAATGAATACAATCGTTTATCATGGTGTTTCATCAATCTAATTGAGTTGGTGTCGAGTTAATTTATGACACCAACTCAATCAACAACATTATCTATATATGCAATTTGATGGAGGTAATAAGATGTGCATAATCAAATTAAAATGTATAAAAAATGTAAAATTAAAGTCGTGGTTAGTAGTAAATTTAAGAGTTTTCTAATGCAATTGGCATGGGTTTAAATCCTATCATCTACATATTTTTCATTATTTTTTAAATAAAACGACTAAAGTACCGTTGAACAATATAACTTATTTTATATATGAAAGGATGTTTTAAAAAATTTCTTAAATTAAGTTGGTATCCAATTGATCCATGACATTAACCTTAGTCAATAATTTAAATAATAGTATAAATATGGGTAAGCTTAAGAAAAAGCTTAGGTTACCATATAAATATCGGAGAGCTTGACCGAATTTTGAATCCTATATTCAATTCGGGTAGGATTTAAACAAATGTAAAATGTGTAAATATTAATATATGTTTTACCCAAATTCCCATTAGAGCTGATCATGGGCCGAGCGGCCCGGCCCGGCCCCGAATGCTCGCCCGAAAAATGGGAAGGTTTGGGTAAAAATATAGGCCCGAAAAATGGGTTTGGGAAAAAATGAGGCCCGTTTAGAAAACGGGTCAGGTCTCGGGTAAGAGTTTTTTGGCCCGAGCCCGGCCCGGCCCGAATTATATATTAATATATTTTTTATTTTATTTTTAATTATTTTAAATTTTTAATATAACAATTTTTTATTTTATTGTTTATTTGTGTATTGTTTTAAGAATTGTTTTAGTATTATTTTTATTTGTTTTAATATTTATTTTTATGTTTTTAAATATATTTAATTTATTATATTTTTAAATTTTTTTATTTAATGAAATAAGAAAAAAATTTAATATGGGCCGGGCCGGGCCGGGCTCGGGCTTAGTAATTTTATTTCGGGCCGGGCTTGGACAAAATTTTAGGCCCATATTTCGGGCCAGGCCGAGCCGAGCCCGGGCCTAGTAAACGGGCCTAAAATTTTGTCTGGGTAAAACCCTAAACCCTAAACTCTAAACCCTAAAATTTTATCTGGACCCGACCCAAACCTGGCCTGACCCGGCCCATAATCACCTCTAATTCCCATCAATACCTCACATTTCAAAAAATTTCTTATATAAATTTTAATTAACATATTTTTTCACCTATGTGGTGTGGTGGGTCATATCAACGATGGAATGATTGAGACTTTTTTCTTTTTCTTTCTAATTTTACAATTTCGACTTTCGAGCCTTTCTCGCATACATTTGAGCCCACTTCTTGGAGCACTTTGTAAACTTATATTGGGTTCAAGCTGCAAGTCTAATAGTGGTTTGGACAATAAGTACTTCGGTTTAGAATCGTTTTCTTCCATAATTTACAGCTTCTATGAAATGAAGAGAATAATATTAGGAGCAATTTATTATTTACCATTACCGATAAAATGTTTCAGCTGAACAAAAATTGAGGTGCAAAGTTTGTAATCAAGCAAAAATAATTACAATTCAGCTGGTGAAATACAACATAATATGCAGAGAGAATGCGACATTATACCTCAAAATGCCATGAAAGCGTTGTTAATTACTGCTTTTCTTACGAGAGGCCAATTTTAGCCTAAATACTTTTACTACCTTGAACTGTAAATATGGATAAAATGCTTAAATGTTTCGATAGAATTGCAGATTACTGACAATCATTTTGACTCAATTTCAGTCTAAGAACTTGAGTTAATAAAGTAAAATAAACATATATGTATTTATCTCAAAATTTTTTTTCTTAGGCTACTTATATCATGATATGTTAAGAATAACTATGATGCACAAAAGTGACTGATATTTTTTCTGTATATCTGGCTGAATAATAAGCTATGGTATATATACAATTTAGTAACAGCTGATTAACTAATAACTAACCTTTGACTAACAACATCAACTAACTACTAACTGTTACAACCGCTTTATTCTTTAATATGCCTCCATCTTCCTAACTTCTGCGGTTTGTTCACATTTAGCAATAACTTTGAGATGCGACCTAAACTTTGTGAACAAAGGAGCTGACAAGGGTTTGGTGAAAACATCCGCTATTTGTTCTTGTGCTGGAACATGCCCTACAGTTAACTTTCCAGCAACAACTCCAGAATTATCACACTAGACTGCAGCTTTTCTAGAAGGAAAGACATGCAACTTAGACAAGAGAGATTCTAGCCAAACTACTTTAGTAACAGTATGAGCAAGGCCGCGATATATAGCTTATACAGTTGACCTGGAGACAACTTGCTGCTTCTTGGACCCCCAGGCCACAGGATTCCCACCAAGGAACACACAAAACCCTGTAGTAGACCTCCTATCATCCATATCAGTTCCCCAATTTGCATCTGAGTATCCTACTAAATCCAAGTTGGGAGCTGCAGTAAAATGAAGACCATAATCCACCGTACTTTGAAGTTACCTAAGAATACATTTTACAGCCTTAAAATGTTGGTCTAGAGGCTTGTGCATGAATTAACAAACTCTATTGACAAAAAATGTAATATCAGGCCTGCTAATGACCACATATTGCAGAGCTCTCACAATACTCTTGTAGTTAGATGCATTTTCAATTGCACTACCAACATGTTGTGATAAATTTGTTAAAGTAACCATAGGTGTAGGAGAGCCTTTTGCTTGATCCATTTGAGCTCTTTTTAAAAGATCAAGAACATATTTGTGCTGATTCAAAAACAACCCCTCAGTAGTAGAAAGAACTTCAATTCCAAGAAAGCAACCAAGAGGCCCCAAATCCTTCAATGAAAGCTTTCTATCCAAAGTTGTGACAAAATCATCAATACTACCTTGATAATTACTAGTGACAATGATGTCATCCACATACACAAGAACATACAAAAGCACACCCTCAACTCTTCTAACAAAAAGAGAACCATCCGACTTGGCTAGAACGAAGTGAGAAGCAAGCCAGAAATCTTTCAGTTTTGAGAACCAAGCCTTGAGAGCCTACTTAAGACCATACAGTGCCTTTTTCAGTTTGCATACCAAAGTTTGATAACCATGTTTTTGCTCAAAACCAGGAGGCTGTACCATGTAAATTTCCTCAGATAAGTCACAATTAAGAAAGGCATTATTAATATCAATCTGCCTAAGCTGCCGGCCAAATTTCACTGCCGAAGTTAAGACAACTCAAATAGTTATTGGTTTGACAACTGGACTGAAGGTCTCGTGAAAATCAATTCCTGCTTCCTGAAGATACCCTTTGACCACCAAATGACCCTTGTATCGAGTGATAGTGCCATCCGAATGGCATTTAAACTTAAATACCCACTTGCACCTACAACTTTCCTGTTAGCGGGTAAGGGAACCGAGTCCCATGTTTGGTTTCTTAGCAAAGCATCATATTCTTGCTGAGCTGCCAGTGCCCATTCCTTGCTCGACAAAGCCTCCTCAATTATGACAGGCTCAGTGACAGCTAACTCTACAGAAAACACCCTTGGTTTAAAAACACCACTTTTGGACCTATTCTACATGGGATGAGTTAATAGGAGGGTCATCCAATGCCATAACAACCTAATAGTTGATAAACACCGCTTGTGAGTCCCTTGGAGAAGCCTCAGCATGAGGAGATGAAGAGAAAGGATGAAAAGATGGAGTAGGTCTAGAACTGCTAGTTGTATTGCCTGGCACGATGTCAGCAGCAGACCTCAACTACAAGTTAGTGGATCTTGAAGGAATAGGCATAGGGGGCGCACCAAGATTAGGCTGAGGCAAAGGAGAGACCACAACTGGTACATAAGATTATTGATGTTGGAACTGAGGTTGAAAACCAGAAGATACCCAGCTACTACATGAGCCAACAGAAGCAGCAGAGGGAAAACAGGCTTCATCAAACACCACATGCTGAGAGATAAAGAACTTACCAGTGTCATCAAGACACTTGTACCCTTTGTAAATAAGACTATAACCAAGAAACACACAGGGCCTAGATCAATACTACAACTTATGAGTGTTAAATGGCCTGAAGTATGGATAGCACCTACAACCAAAAACCCTAAAGTGCATATAGTTAAGCAGAGCTTTATGCAGGAATTCATAAGGAGACCTTCCATTGAGAACATGTATGAAAAGCCTGTTAATGAGATAGACAGCACTGATGAAGACATGAGCCCAAAGATGCATAGGGACACTGGCTTGAGCTAACTAAGTCATCCCAGTATCAACGATATGTTTGTGCTTTCTCTCCACCAAACCATTTTGCTCAGAGGTATGAGGACAAGAGAGACTATGGTGAATGCCAAGCTGAAAAAGGAATATTGGAAAGGAACGAAACTCTCCCCCCAATCAGTTTGAAAGGATCATTATGTGACAGCCAAATTAAACTGCAACAAACTTTTGTAGATGAAGAAATTTCTCAAGAAACTCAGAGTTGTATTTAATAAGATACGACTAAGTGTATCTAGAGTGTGCATCAACAAATGAGACATAATAAGAGTGACCTTCAGACGCCACAGAAGCTGGCTTCCAAAGATCAGAAACAATGAGCTTAAACAGACCTGAATATACAGTAGTAAAAGGAGAAAAAGGAAGCTTATGAAACTTGCCAAGTTGGCATGCTGAACAGATTGAACTCAACTTACAACTGTTGGAAACTATATTATTCTTTTCAAGAATTACAGTGACAATTTTATTACAAGGGTGGCCGAGGCATTTGTACCACAAATAAAAAATAAGATGACGAGAAACATGTATTGTAACAGCCCGATTTAAGGTCTAGTCAAAATAGTGGTCTCGGGACCACAAATCCAAAGTCGAGTAGATTATTTTATTATTATTTTGATTTTATAGCATGTTTTTGTAATAGTGCATGAAAAATTTGGTGAAGTAATTTTAGCATTTGTGAGCTTAATTGAGAAAAATGACTAAATCACATAAAATGCAAAAGTCTTAAACTGGTAGCTAAGGGTGCCAAAATGCCATGTATCATAAATTGGGAAGTTTTAAAGAGAAATTAGGCTATTGAATAGGTGATGACCGGCCATAAGACAAGGGAATCAAGATAGTCAAAGAGTAGGTGGAGTTGGTGACTTATTTTTGACCAAAAAGAAATAAAATAAAAGAAAGATGATATCATTCTATTTCCCCATTTTCTTCTCCACTGATTTTCAGCCATTAAAGGGGTTTTGAAAGCTTAAAATTTTTAGCAATTTGCAGCACTCACAAGTAAGTGATTTCCATGTCCTTTGTTAATGATTTTTGTACTTATGAGACCCTTGAAGCATGAGCTTTCAAATGAGGGGTCTATTTTGCAAAATAGTTGAAAGTCTCGGGTTTAGCCATGAGAGCATCTAGGGTGTTTTCTAAAATTTTATGGAAGAATATGAGTCTTGGGTGTGACATAAACAACTTTCGTGAAAGGTGTTAGCATGAAAACACTTAAAGGGACCATTTTTGCATAAGTTGTAAAATAGATGAAAAATGTGTGAAATAGTGGGAATTTGGAGTTGCTATAAGATTTAAACAGGTTCAGATAGTCTTGAGAGATAAATAAATTCGATAAAAATTAATTTTCAGGCCAAGGGGTAAAATGGTCATTTTGCAAAAATCTATGGGCAAAATGGTCATTTAGCCCAATTGTGAATTGTTGAGTGCTTAGGCTGATAAAGTGACTTAATAAGTACATTTTGTTATTATAGATCAAGAAATACTAAGTCCGAACCTAGACCGGGGGAAAGCCAAGCAAACCGACTAAACCAGCTAGTCGCCACATTTTGTAATCCAAGGTAAGTTGTATGTAAATAATACAACTACATTGTTAATTATATGTGCTTGAATTATTACAACATAAATTGCTTGATTGTGAAATTGAGAATGTATAATGATAAATGAGATAGTAGAATTTCCATTGGAACCTTAGGAAGTAAATTTGATATTCATGCCATAGCATTTGGGTCATTCGTGTGTGAGCTAGTGTAAGACATGTCTGGGACATGCATCAGCCACACTATGAGAGCCAGTGTAAGACCATGTCTGGGACATGGCATCGGTATTGAGATAAGGGCTAGTGCAAGACATGTCTGGGACATGCATCGGCCTCGAGACATAATCCAGTGTAAGATATGTCTGGGACATGCATCGGCTACGAGATGATAGTCAGTGTAAGACCATGTTTGGGACATGGCATCAACTTGAGATATGAGCCAGTGTAAGCCTGTGTCTAGGACATAGCATCGGCACCTTACCTTATGCTTAAGGGTTATGTAATATCCGGTAGTATTCTGAATGGTTCAACGAGGAAAGTATAACCGTGTTGTGAGTGGTACAGGTACCTAATTGGTACGTATGAGATATAAGCTCAATATATAATATGTGACTTGTATGGATGGTAATGAGTAAGTTATGCTTAGGCCTACCTTGATGTTATGAGCATGTTGATTATTGATAAATTGTTGTTGTTTACTTACTTATATACAACTTGCTAAACTGTTACGCTTACTCCCTTCCCTTTTCATTTCCTTACAGTGCCACCTAACTAGCTCAAGGATCACCGAAAGTCAGAGATATTGATCACATTATCAACTGAAGCATTTGGTATAGTTGGGTTTATATTTTTGAATATGACATGTATAGGACTTAGACTTTATTATTTTGAGTCATTGAGGTTTCGCCATATGTATTGGCTTGGGTTGGAAACCCTTCAATTTGTATTAAGCCTTAAATGATGGCTAACATCCATTTTGAATTTATAAAAGATGCATTATCATGGTTGGATGAATGTCTATTGTGGCTGATTTGGTTATAGGAATTATGCTTGTTTTGGTATTGGTTGCTTTTATGTAAGTAAGGGTGGCAAAGAGGCTTAGTAAATAGCCTGATTCTGTCCACATGGCTAGACACACGGGTGTGTGTCTAGGCCATGTGTGACACACGGTCAGCACCATGGGCGTGTTGTCCAGTCGTGTGTCCCCCGCACGTAAAAATTTCAAGTCAGTATGCATGATAGTAAACATACGGGCAAAGACACGGCAGTGTGTCTCAACCGTGTGAAGGGCGCGGTCTAGCACACGGGCCATCAACACGACCATGTTAAGTTGGTCACACGGGTGTGTGCCCCTTTCACATGAGTGTGTGGCCCTATGTCAAGTGACATTTTTTCTATAGTTGCAAAAAAGACCCAAATTGGTCCCGAATGATTTCTGATGTGTGTTTTAGGCCTCGTAAGCCCATATTAAGAATATATTGGTAAGTTTAAGAAAGTTTTAAATTTTCCAAGTCATGAAGACTCAGAATTGGTTGTAAGTATGAGTTTAAGATAGGTAACACCTCTTATTTCTCCTTGGCATAGGATACGGGTATGGGGTGTTACATGTGACCCTAGATGAGCAGCATGAGCAGTGGCTGGAGAAGATAAAGTAGTCCTGAACCTTCGAGAGTTTGCTAGATCAAATTGATATAGACTATTATGAATGCGGCCGACCAACAAGATGCTCCCTGTCTTGATATCCTTCACAAAGCAATGAAAGGATGAAACTTAAAATAAACTTGATTATCTTTTGCAAATTGAGCAACATACATTAAGTTTTTGCAAATGCGAGGAACACGCAAGACATTTTTCAAATGAAAAACTCTACTATTAGTTGTAAAAAAGCTTGAGCCATTATGAGCCACATGTACTGGCACAACATTCCCCATGAAAAGCTTGTTGTTACCTGTGTACTATGCTGCTTCCTATAAATTGTCCAGATAATTAGTAACATAATTGGATACTCGGGGTACCAAACCTTTGCATTCAAGGGACTCATGGGAAACTGTCCTTGTTTGGAGACTGCATTAGCTTGCAAACTAGAACCTTGCACATTGCCACTGTGAGAACAACAATGAGGTCCACCATATGGAAAATTGGAAAAACCTTGAAACTGATGATAATGCATCTGCATAGACTGATCGAAAACACCTTCAAACGATTCATCAAATTGATAGTAGCATTTCTGTACCGTATGACCAATCCGACCACACAACTAGCATTGAGGCTTATTATGAACAAACTTTTTACCTTGATCACTGCCTCGAGAGGACCTACAATTACCCCTGTAGGGTAGCCTAGAAGCTTTATCAAACTGACTTGTGCTGTTATCAGTAATACCACGTTGCTAAGCAACACTCGCTTGAAGAGACACACTTGAAACCAAATCTTGCTGTCGAGTCTCACAATTAATGAGCATTTTAGGAAGAAGATCAAGAGGAACATCCATCACAGAAGCCACAATTCGAATAGACTCGTACTCTACTGGCAGACCAACAAGAATAATACTAATCTGTTTTTACTTAGAAATTACATTTCCTACAGCCAGGAGAATGTCACACATGCTTTTAACCTTGGCCAAGTATTCTTTAATAGTTAACTGCCCTTTTTTTTATTTAGAATATAAGGAATTTCTTAGAGTAGAGATCGCCAAAGTAGACTTAGAAGAAAAACGACGCAAAATAGTGCTCCACACCTCAAAGCTTGATCGGGTACCAGTGAGATGTACCAAGATATCATCACAAATAGTGGATAACAGCCAAAAAGCTAATAGCTTGTCTTGCTGTTTGTGAAACAAGAACTCATGTTGGCAACCACATTACCATTGTTATCAATAATTGACTGCGGAGGAACACAAATTGTTTCAAGAACAAAGTCTTGTAGGCCATACCCTTCAAGAATTAACATAACTTGTTGTTTCCATAACAGAAAATTATGCTTACCGAGTTTTATGGTGTCATGCTTAGGAAATTACTGGATCTTTCTTAAGAAACCACTACCAGATTGAAAGAAGAGCCATCTGTTGAAGCAGTTGGATTAAATGACTAACTGTTCTCATCATTATTGCCAGAGATATCCTCTGTTGCCATGAATAAGATACAAAGAAAGAAAGAAAAAAAGGAAAAAAAATTACTATTGCTCAGATACCATGTTAAGAATAACTATGATGCACAACAGTGACTGATATTTTTTTCCATATATCTGGCTGAATAACAAGCTATGGTATATATACAATTTAGTAACAACTGATTAACTAATAACTAATCGTTGACTAACTACATCAACTAACTACTAACTGCTAACTACTCAATCTGTTAACTACTAACTGTTACAACCGTTTTATTCCTTAATATGATAACATGATTTTCATAATCTTGACACAATTTTGGTAATTTTATATAACTTTGGTAACATTCCATAGAGCACCTGTATAGAGATATATTCAAATTAATTTATGAAGTTTCCTGAATTTTGAGGTTTTAAGTGTTTAACTATTTTATTTTGATTTATTTTTTGATTATTCGTAGAATAAGCAAAAGACTCGTAGAAAAAGAAACTTGGAGATTTGTTATGTATTCACCTTGACTCGATTCTCTGACTGGTCAACTCGGTTCCCGTAACAACCTACAATCCGGTCAATAAAGCATAGCTTATTAATATGTATTTGCTACCATACAGTTCGCCTGCATGGATTCGCATCACCATGCAGGCGAACCCTGTCCTGGAAACACGTGTTGACTTTATAGTAGGATACGTGTTGACTTGCATGGAGGCCTACCAAATCATAATACGTCAAATCATGGAATTGTGCCATATAAATAAGAAATTGGCTTCCATGAGGAGGATACACAAAAACACTCAACAAGATTAATTTTTGACAAGTTTTTATGATTTGGATTTATTGAATAATCTTAACTTAATCCTATTTCAATGTTTGAATTAAAGATCTATATGAATTATTTTAGCACTTGAAGTTTACAAAAGTTGGGAATATGCCCAAAAATGCCCTTGAAGTTTATGGCTTGCCCAAAAACCTAAAAAAAACTACTTTAATTCATTAAGGTTGGTTTTTTTTCCTTGCATTTATGCAAAATTTTAACCTTTAAATAAAAAATATTAAGATTAGAAATAGACCGAACAGAAGTTTTAATTTTTCAAGTTCGTGAGGTCTAATTTATTTTTATTCTTTAGCATTTACATATCTTTTGTTTTATTTACAAATATTTAGGTTTGTTGAATATAAACATCATATTTGATAGTTAGGAATATTTATTATGCCATTTAGAATTTTTAGATTTGTAATTGTTTAATTATTCTAATACTTGTGACAAATAGTACAACTAAGTATAAGTTAGATATGCTATTCATGTTGTGTATATGATCTGACTTGAATATGTTGGAAATATTGAGATATTTAAAAAGAATCAAATCTCAAAATTCCTCAAGAAAAACCTTGAGGCCCTTGTTTATAAGCCAATATATTTTATTGGGATGGTAAGAACCAAGTTGAGAGAATGGATTCGTGCATACAAGAATTGGGCCTAAAAGGCTAATGTAATGTAAATTGGTGGATTTCTCCTATGCATGATATGTCGTCGTGTCCAAGCTTTTTATTTATTTATTTTGGATATCTTTTTACTAAGTTTTTAAGAGTACAAGAAAAGTAAATTACTTAACTAGCAACAACTATATTTAGCCAAGTCCAGATTCGTTGAACTATTTTTAAACTATTTTTAGCTAAGTCAAATATACTTTTTCCTCGTTGTCCAAAAAAAAATTCTACTTTTTACTCAAGTTACTTTGCTATTTTGAGCCAATTGAAGTCCTGTAAATATCCTAGTTCACTTTCTTAATACATACACTTTAAAAGCTCTATCCTTCTCCTTTTGCTAGTCTTTTTCATCCTTTTGAGATTGTTGAGTATTTTTCTAATGTGAACTATTGTTGATTCCTGATCCCGTTTTATAAAGGAAAAGCTTGTTGAATCTTAGGAAGATAGGCTATAGCGAAAGATCTTTAAGGGCAATGTTTAACATGCTTCAAGTTATTCAACTCATATTTTAGATTCATCAACTTGGTGTAATATTTTCCAACAATCTTAAGGATAGTTACGTACATGGATGTTGTTCGCATTGTTGATACCCATGGTCGTTGTTGCAATTATTGTCGTGGTGCTGCATGTTCCATGTTTCCCATAAACATAACATGTGCCTACTATTTGATCTACTATAATTTGATGTGTCAAATTAGGCTCCGTAATACGCTTAAAGAGCTTATTTTTGAGCAATTTATATGACTTTGTTTTGCTTTTACTTAGTTTCAGTTCTTTGCATAAATAAGTGATTAGTGTGTGTTTTATGATATTTTGAGACCCAAGATGACCAATTGGCATTCGAGGCATTTAACGAGGTTAGTGGATGATGTAGAGAGCCCACGATGGCCCAAATTAAATGAGAACATCACCGAGAATGGGGTATCACATCGAAGCATGAAAGTCATGATACCCTTAAAAGTGTTGAAATAAGAAAGTTCAAGCCACTATAGTGGTATTGCGATACAAGCCATAGGGTATCCCGATACCTAAGGACCCCCATTTCAAGACTAGAGTTGATATTGCGATACTTGGTTCTAGGTATCACAATATTACAGTTGAGGGAGACAAAAAATGACCATAGGGGCAATCCTTGTCCAACATGTCCCCCAACCAAAATTAGACATTTAAGGGTAATTTGGTCAATATTTTTGTATGTGAACTCTGTTGAAATAGGCCAAATTGTCTGAAACAAAGGACACACTTCACATTTTTAGGTTTTTAGAATTATTCTCTTCATATTTGAGGGTTTAGTTTTCTTCTTTATATTCTAGGGCTTCATTTCTTTTTTTTTTCTGGTGTTTCTTGGTTTCTTTTAGTCAGTTACTACTGTAGCTAAGATCAATTTGCTTATCTAGTTCTCAAACCCTCTTGTAGTTACAATCTAATTAATTAATTGAATTACATTTATCTTTATTACATTTTCTTTGTTAAAAATCATTCTTTAGTGTTATTGTTTACTTTTCTTACTGCCATTGTTCTTATATCCAAGCTTTTGCAAGAAAGCTTGGGTTTTTATTGATTTGCTTAAGGTTTAAGTTAATGTTATTCTCATTTTATTTCTTACTGATTTTGTGTTTCAATATGAGTACGAATAGCTAAATATTAGGGATTGGTTGATGGAAATGTTGGGTAATTAATTTTTGGTTCATGGACTAAATTACAAAACTGGACTAAATTGAATAGACTTAAAAACTTAGTATTGATGCCCCTAAGGGAAAATCAAGATAAGTGAGACTGAGAAGAGATCTTATTGGACACCAATTTGATAAGTTAGGGGTTAGTTGGTGAGGTCGAGAGATAAATTGGATTAATTTGTTGAAATTGGTAAAGTTGAGGCCGAGAGGTAAAATGGAGCCAATTTAGGAGTAATAACAATTTAGATCTTAATTTGAAATTCAACCAACCACATGGAAATCAACCAACCACTCTTTGTTATCATATTTATTCTCATTTGATAGTTGTGTAGTTTGTTTTCTTTACAATTTAGTCATTTGCAATTTTTAGATAATTAATTAGTATTATCACCATTCTTGAATAACCTACCGTACTATAGTATATAGTGAATAGTTGGTTAGACTTTTTATTGGCATGTTTGTAGCTAGAATTCACTTAATCGCCAACTCTTTTGGATTCAATCCTCGAAGTACTCCTATACCCTGTTGTACAAATTATATTACAACTGACTTGTCTCACTTGCAGATATCGCATGTAATTATTTGAGTTTGATTGTTGTTTTAGTGTTGATTCTCGCTCAATTACGGTGCTCGCGCGCCGAGGGTTGGCGAGGCAGTCACTATTACTGTTGTCTTGGTACTTGTATAATGCTGTTGATATTCCTGTTGTTTGAGATTCTCATGCATCAATAACTTGTATAAAAAAAAAAGGTGAGATCTAAATATTTTCAAAAGGCTAAAGTTGATTTAATTGTGAAAAAAAAATGCATATTGATCGCATGTAAAGCATGTTATTCATGTAATCAATTATTTGAATGAAGCATGAATCCATGATTTTATGTTCTATGAATTTATTTATAATTATTAGAAAATTAGTAAGCGTTTAATAAAGCGAAATTCTTAATATAGTAATAATGTGAATTTATACTAGAAATATGAATACACTCCACATAAAGTTAAAAATACTAATAAATTATAGAATTGTTGGTTACGTTATAAATTATATAAAATTTATATTATCTCACATATAAGGCACCAATCCCACTCCTTTTACAATAATTTTTAAAAAAAATATCAATGCACTTTATATAAAGTTAAAAATACAAATAATTTTACATTACAAATTGACTTTTATTGAAGTGAATACGATTGAAATTATTTCTTTAAAATTTGTTATATATTTTCTCCTTTTACCTGCTTATGATTCATAATATAGAAAAAAACATAGTGAGACAGTTGATAAAAAAAAACAAAGAGATGTCAACAACCAACGAACTAACACCTTTTTGGAAGCAAATGGAGATGATAAAAAAGAAGAAGCTAAATCTAGTGATAATTGTAACATCCCTTAGCTCGCCAATAGACATGACGCAAAACACTGCGACAACGATAAGGTCCTTCGAGGCGATACTTCAAGAGAGGTAAAAAGGTGTAAAACCATAGCTCAGTTATGACAACCAATAGAGAGTCTCTTGAGACACTAAACATGAGGTAGTTTGTCGGGGCACTAAACACGGGATTATACATGAGAAGTCCGCAGGAGAGACACCAAGGTTTAAAGTAGAGTTTGCGGTGTGAATAATGCGATAAGTCACAAGAACGAATGAGTTAAGTGCATCTGAAGAATATAGGCTATCGGATAATGAGGAGTTTGCCAAAGGCGATGATGAGTGGAACCAAAGAAATGTCTCAACCCAACTAGGATGAAAAGGGGAAGAGACTCTTTAGGTAGGAAGGTAAACGTAATATACAACAAAAAGAGTCCTCCAGTGAAGTTGCGGACCCCACTTCGTTTAAGCAATTATGGAATAGGCTATAATGTAAGTCAACAAAAAGGTAGCCGAAAGATCTCTAGATAGATGAGATTCTTTACGAGAGGGAATGCCAACTCAAATTTGATTGCTCAATAAAATCCACCAAAGAATAGTGATAAGCAGAAGCTGACAGGATTGTGAAACAGGGTAAATGTCTTGTCGATCTACTAAGGGTAGAAATCTTCACGAAATATTCGAGTAAGGAATGACATGGTGGGTATTACTGTTGCAATGAGGGCTTTAGTTCCCTAAAGAAGAGAAGGTATTGTATTATGGTAAGACCGTAGTTATGATAATTACTTGGGTAGACGCCAAACATCGCTAGCCATAAGTAATGAACACGAGTGTCACGAATGAGGAACAACGATGGATAGGGAGAGATAATGTGTACTCTGAATAAGGTATCGTTTCTTGTAGGTTGAGTTACTTTCATCAACCTTATGTCATTGAAGTAAGAGGGTATGAAGACTCCATGAGTTGGTGAGCTAATTTTTGTGCAACCACACCCTTACTCCAAGACATTACTTTTAGGCTTCAACTTGTTATGAAAGAAATTGGAGTACTTATTTTCTAATACATACAATCAAGAGGAACAAATTATGATAATGTATCCTTGAAGATTTGGTAGAAGATATAAATGAATACGGAGAACACTTACAGCATTAAAATTCATAAAAGAGTAAAATTAAAGTAAAATAGAAAAGAATTTTATTTAAGAAATGAATTAAGGATGAAAATCAATCAAAACAAGAAATAAAAAAATATTTTTAAAAAAAATTTAAAATAATAAAAATATGATTTTATCTATTTTATTTTCAATCATTCTAACTAGCTTTTAAGTTTTTCAATTCAGTTTATATTATTAGAACTGTTTCCTAACTCAACCAGTTAAATCATAAGTCTGGTTCTATTATATATTAGTATATTAAAATATTTAAACTAATTTTATAAAAGTTAAAATATATAGTTTTCGTACTCGATAAATTTGAATTTTAATCTTTATTTTATTTTTGAGGATTTAGTTATTTTACTTTTCATATTTCAAAATTCAATTTCAACTATTAAAAATGTTTTTTTAAAAACAAAGTGATTACAAAATTCGGTTATTTGGTCTTACATAACTAGATAAGTATCATTCAGATATAGTTTTAAGAATGAACTTTTTATTGTGCAAATTCAAAAAAATAATGTGACAAAAATGATTTAAGGATTACTACACAAATGCTACGGAGAAATAAGAAAAATAATACAAAAGGTATTGATTTTCTGAAGGTCACTATTTGATCCCAGCCAACACTTAACCCCCAATAAAATATTTTGATTGAATCTGGTAGGATTCTGTTTTTTAAATCAATGAATCTGGTAGGATATTTTTCCACTTTGGATTTAAGTTGTTAGGCGAAAATTAAAAATTGATTTTTTTTTGCAGGTATTGGTAATTAGAAGAGAAGGAACGTGTTGAAGAATAAGTGGAAGGCGAGTAGGTATAGATGAGTCGGAAAAAAAAATCTAAAGATGTGTGAAAATATTTTAGATGGAATTGTAAGCAAGCCAATTTGCCCGGGTCCACATGAAAACCAAACTACAAAACAATAATGAACCAAACCAAATTATAACAGTCCAGTTTATAGGCCCAATTTCAACCCAAAAACAATATTAACCTTAGCCCAATACAATGGCGCACAACTAAAACATTTGTAGCCAGAAACCTAGGGTTCCCTTTGCGCTGCAGCTGGCCTCCCCATGTACGGCCTCCATCGCGCCTCCGTACGCCAGCGCATAGCCCCCGTACACTTGCAACGCACACCACGTACCTGCAAAAAGGGACAAACACAACAGCAAAATGAAGGAAAATGGACAAAAAGATTGTATTTTTTTTTTAGTTTTCATCATTCAGCTATAAAGCCAAGAACTTTGTCATTGTAATTTTTTTTACGGAGATATACAAAGCAATCGAATAGAAAGAAATTTAAAAAGGTGATTTTTTTTATCTAGCCTTTCCTCCGATTTAGTTCTCATCCTTTTTTTTCTTGCTCTTTATTCGGTGTGTAAAAGATATAACGAAAAAGAGACCTACCTCCATTTTCGTTCCCTCAAATCCTCGCTTACTTCGTCGTAATCGGAGTTTGGGTGAGGACTCTGAGGCTTTTGAGCAAAACGTTGGACTCGCGATTGGACGGGGTCGAATTAGGCCTTCCGTGTGAAAACCGTCGACCAAATATGGAGGTCAGACTGCGATCGAAGGGTGCCTCTTGGTTCGGCCGAATGAGGGGGGAAGGGAATGCGTTTGGGTTTTGCTGAATTCCTCTTCAAATGGCCAAGGGTTAGATTAGGGTTTCTTTAATTTTGTTTTTATGAAACGTATGAAACGACGTCGTTTTAAGCCAATCTCAATGGCTACAAAATGGCACCGTTTCAAGAACCATAACCAGATGAACTGACCCGTGCCCGGATAGGATCCGTGGTTTAGTTTTAGAGGGTTAATTGCACGCTTGGTCCTCCGCATTCGCACTGTTATCCGATTGTGCATTATTTGTTTCATTTTGTTTCTAAAATTTAGCTCTGTAATCTCTACATGAACTCAATTTGGTCCACGCTTCAATGCTGCGTTTTGGGGTCTGGAATATTTCCAGATTTGGTCCCTGCGCATTCGCACACGTTGCGCGCTGGTCCCTTTTTTTTCATTTCAACAGTTCATTTTGTTTATAATTTGTCTCTTTCATTTTAATTTTATTTTAATTGAGTTTTTTATTTTTTATTTGATAATTCATCATTATTTTTAAAGATACACTCAACATCCATTTTTTTATTCTAGTTTACTTATTTTTACATTTCGAGCTACCTTAATGATTTTATTTTGCTTTTAAAATCACTATTGTAACGTTTTTATATCATATTATTATAACATTTTGTATAATACTTCATTTGAATATTCTTATATATTATTATGCATATGTAGTTCATGATAAACTTAGTTTTTATTCTACATACATATATTATTAATTCTATGTTACTTTATATGCATAATCTCTTTTAAATCTACTTATATATATATTTAAACCTTATGTTTATATAATATATTTTATTATACATTTTTGTCATTTTAAAAACCTTTCATATTGTATATGTCATTTAAATTATTTTTCTTTTTATTATACGTATATGGTCATCTTTAAATAGATATTTCATTTAAAAAATATTTTGTACATTATTTGACTCAAATTTCCTCTTTTATAATATCTATTTTAATAATAAGTTATGTATATACTTAGTTTTTTTTAATATATAAATTATTTCAAATTTTGCATGTGTTATTCACTTATAATTTTTTATATATAGTTTTTATATCGTTTCGTATCGTACTAGTTCCTAGTGTCTATACTATTCTGTATATCATGGATTTCATATTGTTTTATGTGTTATTATTTCATGTTGTCAATTAGTTTTTGGTGTTACTTTCTCAATTTTATTATTTAATGTTCGAAAGCTTACTGTTGTTTGTTTTGATATGTTTCTTTGATATGTTATTGATGTTTTTATTAATTCGTTTTTATGTTTATTCTATTATCCTTCATGAAGTATAGTACATTATTAATGTATGTTGTCACATGCTTATAATTTCATCTCTTACGATTGAAATTTTCAATTTATTAATCCCAAACTAATTATTCTATTTTATCTCAAGTTAAATTAATGCGTTTTGAGCTAGTTCTACAATTATTTATTTCAAAATTCACTAAATCAAAGGTAATGTTTGAGAACTCGAGGAATCGTGCCCTACCGTGCTCGGTTTCGATTTTCTGTTTGTCCAAATAATCAAATATTCCTTTGAAATTTCATCCGTACATCCTAAATTCTAAAACAAGGCAATGTTTAATGTTTGGAAATTCGAGAAAGCGTGTCCTACCGTGCTGGGTTTCATTTTTTTTGTTGGACCAAATAAGCGAACATCCTTTTGTAATTTTCAAGTGTATGGGCTTTTAGAAATCGAAATCGATCCTAGTTTCGAGGGTTTAAAGGATCGTGTCCTAACGTGCTGGATGTCATACTGTATTCCTTTGAAACGAGCGAATCTTGATGTCCAATTTGAGTCATTCAAGTGTTTTAAAAGAAATCGTATTTCAAAATTTTTTTTAGACATAAGGACATTATTTAATCAATTTGGTACCAATTTTTGGGCGTAGCGAGGGTGCTAATCCTTCCTCGTACGCAACCGATTCCCGAACCCATTTTCTCAAATTTCGTAGGCCAAAATTGATTTAAATGGAATAAAATATTTTATTAAGGTGATCCAATCACACTAAAACAAAAGATTGGTGGCGGCTCCACGTTTCATTTTCAAAGTCGATCCCCATTTTTTTCAAAATAAAAAATGGTTTCGACAGCTTGGCGACTCCACTGGAGATCGAACAAGATTGTCAAGTCATAAAATTGATTATTTGTTGTCCTTTTGTCGAAGTATTGAAAATTTGTTTTGAAAATCATGATTGCATTTGTTTGTATGATTGTTATGGTTCGAGTCTCGTAGAATAATATTGCATTGCATTGCATGACTGTTGTGGTTATACCTTTAAGTGGGAGTAAGAAACTATGCTTTCGTGAGGTTTTCACCTCCGCATGGGCTAGTGGATTGCTTCCAGGATACATCTGTACCCATGATTTCATGAGATTTTCATCTCCGCATGGTCATAGGGAAATGTATTCCCCTAAATCGAACTCGATCCATATGAACCTATAATGGGTGAGGAATGAGGAATCTGCTGGTTCAGGTACCTTCTCTTTAGAACCGAACCACATATAGTGAACCTTAAGAGCTACCCTTAGGTAAAGTTGTGCTAAGCTTTAGTAGTTGCCCATATCTGTGTTCTGATTATTTTTGGTTTTTGCTTGTATCTTATTACTTATATTTGATACTAACTTGTGTTTTGTTTTGATTGTGTTTTACATGACATTGCATACTAAATGAGGTGTTGATTCATATTCGATTACTAAGTTAGAAGATTTAACATGAAGAATGAATTTCTTAATAAAGTTGAAGATAATGCGGTCGTCCGCGCATGGTCAGAGAAGTTACAATCGGAGAAAGGGGATAGCCTGGCAGAAGGATATACATCAGAGTTGCAGAAATTCACTCGTGTCAATGTAACACAGAATGAGTTGCAAGGGTTGAGAGATATATGGGCTCGTTGGGATGAAGGAACCAAACAGTTGTTCTATCAAAGCTATGGTGATATATCCTACTTGCCAGATATTAGGGTGGATAAGCATCTGTTCTAAGTTATGGTGCAATTTTGAAATTCTGCTTACAAGTGTTTCACTTTTAAGGGAGTGTATTTAGTGCCTACCGTAGAGGAATATACTACCTTGCTCAGGTGTCCAAAAGTTCAAGTTAGAAAAGCTTATGCCAAGGTTTATAATGGTCAAAATTTCGCGAAGAAATTGATGAATATTTCAGGAATGAGCGAGCTTTGGGCCATTACTCGGATTCAACAAAATGGGGATAGTAAATATATTTCTTGGGAGAATTTGAGAGATTTGGTTTTAACACATCCGGATGAAAGAAAGAGAGTCGATATCTTCGCCTTAAGCATTTATGGATTGGTAATTTTTCCTAAGGCTTTAAGGCATGTGGATGAGGAAGTCACTGATTTATTCGCCCGCCTTGAGAAGGGAATCACACCTGTACATGCAATATTGGTTGAGACGTTCAGATCCTTGAGCATGTGTCGGAAGACAGGCGAGGGACGGTTTATTGGGTGTGCACAGTTGTTGATGGTGTGGTTTCATGGGCATTTTTGGAAAGTGAACAAGGTTTCCTACTGGGTGTTTTCTGAAAGTTACTCCCCGTTAAAGGAGGAGGGGGCTATGCAAAGGAGAGATGATATTTCAGAGGAAAAGTGGATAGAAATTCTTCAAAACCTTAAGGAGGGGGATATAGAGTGGAAAGTTTTTTAGATGGTTCCTGATGAGATCCTGTATCGATATGAGAACTTTGATTGGGTACCATTGTTAGGAATTTGGGGAGCCACTGGGTATACTCCTTTATTGGCATTAAGGCAGTATAAATCGAAGCAGTTTATACCCACTACTTACGGGCTGGCTCAGTGTGAATTTCGATATAAAGGTAACCATTATAAGAAGAAAGTTCGGGAACTATCTGATGCTTGGAAGCAAACTCGTTGGATGAAGAGGTTGGCTGTTAGTTCTATGGTGACACCTAAATATAATGGATGGTTTAGAAAAATGGTCAATGACAATATTCCTAGACCAAGTGTAGAAAGCACCCGACCAATGGAGGAACAATTACAAGTCGCCCCGTCAGAGTTAGAAATTATAAAGCAAGACTTCGAGAAGAAGAGTTCTAAGCTTGGGAAAATGATAGAGCAGTTGGAAGAAGAAAAAAATACATCTGAGATTAGACGTAGATGTTCAGAGGTCAGAAGCTGAGAAGTTGGGAAAAGGGAAAAGTAAGGCTGAAGAGGATCTAGACAGTTTGAAAACAGATTATAAGAAGTTATGCCTGTCTATGAGGACTGCTGGGTTAGGTAAAACTTCAGAACAATGGCGCCAGGAAATTCGAGAGGAAAAGACCAAAGCCGACCGATGGGAAAGGAAATTCTGAAAGGCTCAGGCACGAAATGGGGATTTAGAGAAGAGTCTATCAGAAAGAAGAAATGAACGAGGTGAATTAAGGGCTAGAGTGGTAGAACTCGAGAAGTCTCTTCATCTGTATCGAAAAGAGTTGAGAGCAAGCTTGAGTAAGTTAGAAGAAATGAAAGGAAAAGTAGAAGAATTAGAAGTGTCATTACAAAGCTGTGAGATGCGGATTGAGTTTTTCGAAGCAAGTGAGGAGTGTTGGTAGGAACAACTTCACCATGCGCAAGACCAAGTCAGAAATAGGGATTACATTATGGGAGAAGCTGTAACCCAGATTAGGGAAGTAGCCACTTACTTGCAAGCTTTAGCGGTATAAGTGGACACACTGAGCTTGAAGTACGAGTTGGAGTCAGGTCGGGGGCAAAAGCTATCCTCGTTGCTTAGGAAAATTTAGACTCTGAGATTAGGGCGAAGTCTTATTTGTAACTCAGTTTTATGTAAAGAATTTTATTTTCTAGTAAAGTTTTCTAAATGGAATCGATTCAAAATTGATGCCTCTTTTGCATTCATACATTTGCATTACATTACATCATATGCATTAAAGGTCATAAAAAGATTCTAATTAATTAAAAATTATTTTAGTAATCTGGAAACCAACGAAAACCAACCAAGTACGCACCCCTACGGTACAAGGAAAAAGACTAAGTCAATGGACAAAAGACTTGAAAAATTGGAGCAAATGCAAAAGGACATGTAGGAACAAATGCAGTCACAGATGCAAGAGCAGCTAGCCAAGATTCAGCAAGAGATGAAAGATCAAATGATGGAATCCCAAAGAGAGATAATGAGCCAGTTGTCCCAATTGCTGATGGGAAGAATGGATAAGGGAAAGGGTCTTATGGATAATGTTGGGGAAAATAATGAAGACCCTCAATATCCTCCTAGCTTCACTCCAACACATGTACCAACACAACCTGAGATTAATCCGCAGAGACCATTTGTTATGATCAGGCCTCAACAGATTCAGGCTGGAGCTTCGATACCAATGAATTTCCAAGATGGCTCAGGCTCTAACCTTATTAATAACCAGAAGAGGAAAAGGCAAGGATGGAATCACAAAAGCAATTAGAGGAACAGTGTAAATGGCTGGAAGAAAAATTCAGAGCAATGGAAAGCGCTGATAGTCATCATGGAATTGGCACTAAGGATCTGAGTTTGGTCCCAGACTTGTCCTTCCCACCAAGTTCAAAATGCCAGAATTTGAAAAATACAATGGAACGAGCTGCCCAGAAGTTCATATTATCATGTTTTGCAGAAGAATGACTGGGTACGTTAACAACGATCAACTACTGATTCATTGCTTCCAAGACAGTTTAGTGGGGGCAGTATCTAAGTGGTACAATCAGCTGAGTCGTACCAAGGTTAGTTTGTAGAAAGATTTGGCCTAAGCGTTTATGAAGCAGTACAACCATGTAACGGATATGACTCCTGACAGGATTACTCTACAGAATATGGAGAAGAAACCAATTGAAAGTTTCAGACAATATGCGCAAAGATGGAGAGAAGTTGCCATACAAGTACAGCCACCGCTTTTAGAAAAAGAAACTGCGATGCTCTTTATCAAACTTTGAAGGCCCCATTCATTACACACATGTTGAGAAGGGCCACAAAAAGCTTCTCAGATGTGGTAATGACTGGAGAAATGATCGAGAATGCAATAAAAAGTGGAAGGATAGAGGCAGGAGAGAATATCAAAAGGCCAGCCCCGCAGAAAAAAGAAAATAAGGTAAACACTATGAACATAGGGTACTCAAAATTGTTTACTGTTAATTAGCCGAGAACAGTGACTACTGGACTCAAAGTTCGTTAAGACAGGAGTTTGGCATAAAGAAAAACACTGAGAAGCTTCAATTCACGCCTATCCCAATGTCATATAAGGAGTTGTATAAAAATTTATTCGATACACATGTGGTGGCCTCTTTTTACCTAAAGTTATTACAACCCTCATATCGCAAATGGTACGATGCAAACGCTCAATGTGACTACCATGTAGGAATTCTGGGGCATTCAATAGAAAACTGCACTGCCTTTAAGAAAGTAGTTGAAAGACTTATTAAAGTGGGCATTGTGAAGTTTGATAATGCACCCAGTGCAGAAAATCCGTTACCTAATCACGCCGACGGCGGGGTAAACGCGACAAGTGGAAGTATGGGGAGAAAGATCAAGGTAGACATTATAGAAGTAAAAACTCCTTTAAAATGGGTCTGGAAGAAGATGTCAAAAAGAGGATTAATTATTTTGGATCCAGAAAGTAGCGGCAAAGGGATAGAGAGCTAATGCGAATTCCATCATGAAGAGAGGCACAAAATTTAAGAATGTGAAGAGTTCAGAGTCTTGAGTCAGAGCTTGATGGAAAATAAGGAGATAGAATTTTATGAAGAGGCCAAAGAGGAAGGGTGTATATGCACGTTAGAATCAACGTCGAAGGGTCCGAAGGTCAATTATCCTATGGTCATCATTTCACGTCCGAAAAATGAGGTGGGAATTCAAATGGCACTAAAGGTTATAATTCAAAAATCAGTAGTTTTCTCTTACAAGGACAATAAAAGAGTCCCATGGAGTTATGATTGTAATGTGACAATCCCGGGGAAGGAGAGTTCAGCTAAGGAGGATCAAGATATGGGTTCTCACACGCGTAGTGGAAGACGCTATGATTTGGTGAATGCCAGAATAGAACCTGTAAAAGGAAAAACTCCAATAACAGAAAAAAAAAGAAAAGCTGTTGAGTTTGAGTTGCCTATTAATGAACCAGTAAAAGATGAGGAAGCTAAAGAATTCCTGAAATTTTTGAAATATAGTGAATATAGCATGGTGGAACAGTTTCATAAATAACCAGCTCGTATATCTATACTAGCTTTGCTCTTAAGTTCAGAGGTCCACCGACATACATTGATGAAAGTGCTAAATGAGACGTACGTGACTAATGATATCTCTGTCAATAAGTTGGATCAGCTAGTTAATAACATAAGTGTTGATAATTTCATCTTTTTCAACGATGACGAAATACCACCAGGAGGGAGGGGGTCCACTAAAGCTCTGCACATCACTACTAGATGCAAAGGATACACACTGCCGAGAGTCTTGATAGACAATGGGTCAGCATTGAATGTATTGCCCTTTTCTACATTAAATAGATTACCAGTGCATAGCTTGCACATGAAGGGGTGTCAGAATATAGTACGCGCATTAGATGGCACAGAAAAAAGAGCCATGGGGAGAATAGAAATACCTTTGTTGATTGGCCCAACTACATATGAGGTGGACTTTTTGGTTATGGATATCAAACCCTCATACAACTGCCTCTTAGGAAGACCTTGGATACATTCAGCAGGGGCTGTGCCTTCATCGTTGCATCAGAAGTTGGAGTTAGCATTAGAGGGTCAGTTGATAACGATAAATGCTGAAGAGGATATCTATGCAACTGTAAGCAGTGATGCACCATATTTGGATACAGATGACGGAGCAATTGAATGTTTATTTCGATTTTTGGAATTTGTTAATGCGACATTCATTACTAAGGGGAGTAAGATTCTGATGCCGAAATTATCCAAAACTACAAGGATGAGTCTACAGTTGATGGTTGGAAGATGAGCTTTACCAGGAAGGGGACTTGGGAGGAGTCTTCAGGGAAGAGTTGAGGTGTCTATGTTGAAGGACAAATATGACCACTTTGGTTTGGGGTTCAGGCCAGATGCCAGACAAAGAAAGAATAAATTAGAGAAAAGGTAGGAAAGAAGGACACGTGTGAGTGGTGATGAAATCAAGTGGGAACCCATGATAATCCCTCACATATCGAAGACTTTTGTATCGGAAGGGATTATTCATCCCAAACGGACGATGTCGGAGAAAAAAGACATCGAAGAAATGTTGAAGGATATGCACATCAACGCCATATTCGAAGAAGCAACTGAAGAGGGGACCTTGTCAGATATTCGTCCTTATGAACCTAGGAGTGTTCTAGGCAACTGGACTGCATAAGACATTCCTGTAGTATTTAGAGCTTACTCAGAGTAATGCTCGAAACAATCTTGTTGCTTTAAGTCTAGAGGCAATAAGAATTTCTTTGTGAAATAGGCTCATGTTCAAACATCGTTATTTCAATGAAGTACATTTTCGCTACCATTTTGAGCAAATATTATTTCATTCTTTCTACAAGTAATTGTTTTATTCTTTTCGTCGGAGTAATTATTCTTGGTCCTTTTAGACTTTCTTCAATCATTCCTTCATAATCATACTATGCAAACAATAATTCTTAAATTCATTCATTCTTTATATATTTTTGTACCTATAATAGGTCCCTGCATATCAATGTCATGAGTGACGCTACTACTGACTCAGAATCACTTTTTGAGCAAGACATGTGTTTAGAGGGATCTCAAGACTTTGAAGATGACGGAGATTGTGACTTATCTCTGGACTTGTTAAGGATGGTAGAACAAGAGGAAAAACAAATTCTAATAAAGAGACAGTGGAGGTGGTGACCTTGGAAGAAGGAAAAGCTGTAAGAATCGGAACGTGCATTAACAAAGAAACAAAGCAGGACCTTGTTAGGCTGCTTCAAGAATTTAAAGATGTCTTCGCATGGTCCTACCAAGATATGCCCGGGTTAAGCATCGATATTGCGGTGGATCGCCTTCCATAAAAGAAGATTGCAAACCAATTCAGCAAAAACTTCGAAGGATGAGGCCAGACGTTGTGCTAAAAATAAAGGAGGAAGTCAAAAAATAATTTGATGCTGGATTCCTGCGGGTGGTCAAATATTCGGAATGGATAGCTAACATTGTACCTGTTCTTAAAAAAGATGGGAAAGTACGAATGTATGTTGATTATAGAGACTTAAATAAGGCTAGCCCAAAAGACAACTTCCCCTTGCCTCACATTGATACTCTAGTGGATAACACGGCAGGCTACTCATTGTTCTCCTTAATGGACGACTTCTTGGGATATAATCTGATAAAGATGCATCCTGAGGACATGAGAAAGACTACCTTCATAACCTTGTGGGGCACGTTTTGTTATAAGGTGATGCCGTTTGGGCTGAAGAATGCTGGAACGACATATCAAAGAGCCATGGTAACCTTATTTCATGATATGATACATAAAGAGATTGAAGTTTATGTAGACAATATGATTGCCAAATCCCGAACTAAAGTGGAGCACATCAAAGTGTTGAGAAAGCTATTCTTGAGATTGAGAAAATTTCAGCTAAAGCTTAATCCAGCGAAATGTACTTTTGGAGTTAGATCAGGAAAGCTACTAGGCTTTGTAATCAGTGAAAGGGGAATTGAGATTGACTCAGACATAGTTCGAGCTATATAAGAGTTGTCTCCACCACGTACTCAAAAAGAAGTTCGAGGCTTCTTAGGAAGACTAAATTACATTGTTTGGTTTATTTCACAATTAACTGAAAAATGCGACCCCATATTCCGTCTTCTTAAAAAGCACAACCCAGGAGAATGGGATGATGAATACTAGAGAGCTTTTGATAAGGTTAAAAAGTACTTGTCAAATCCTCCAGTGTTGTCACCTCCAAGCTTAGATAGGCCTCTAATACTGTATTTAGCAGTGTTTGATAACTCTATGGGATGTGTGCTTGGTCAGCATGATGAATCAGGAAGAAAAGAAAGGGCGATATATTGCCTCAGTAAGAAATTCACGGAATGTGAGTTGAGATATCCGCCAATCAAAAAATTGTGTTGTGCCTTGATCTGGACAGCTCGGAGGTTGAGGCAATACATATTGTACCATACGACCTGGTTAATCTCAAAGTTGGACCCCCTAAAATATATGATGGAGTCAAATGCCTTGAACGGAAGGATGATTAGGTGGCAAATTCTGCTTTTTGAATTTGACATAGTCTACGTGAGTCAAAAGGCCGTGAAAGGGAGCGCAATAGCAGAGTTTCTGGCCAGTAGAGCTCTAGAAGATTATGAGCCCTTGAATTTTGATTTCCCCAATGAAGAATTAATATATGTGGCAGCTACTGAAGAGAACGTTACAAAAGGTCACCCATGGAAATTAAACTTTGATAGAGCATCAAATGCTGTGGGTAATAGAATCGGGGAAGTTTTGGTATCCCCAAATGGAGATCATTATCCATTCACTTATAAATTGGATTTTGATTGCACAAATAATATGGCAGAATATGAAGCATGTATCATGGGACTCCGCACATCCATAGAACGTAAGATCAAGGTGTTGGAAGTATATGGAGATTCCACACTAGTGATCTACCAGCTTAGAGGTGAATAGGAGACAAGAGACTCCAAATTGATTAATTATCGAGGCATAGTGTTGGGGTTAATTGAAGAATTTAATGATATTACTTTCAATTATCTCTCGCGAGATGAGAACCAGATGACGAATGCTTTGGCTACTTTGGCTTCAATGATCAATATGAGCAAACAAGAAGATGTAAAACCCATTCAGATGAGTATTTGTGAAGCCCCATCTTATTGTTACAACATGGAAGAAGAGGAGAGAGATGACCACCCTTAGTATCAGGATATATTGTAATATGTGAGAAATCGTGAATATCCAGATCAAGCAACAGAGAATGACAAAAGGACGTTGAGAAGGCTAGCCTGTGATTATGTCTTAGATAGTGAAATCCTGTACAAAAGAAGAAAGGATCAAGTACTTTTGAGATGTGTGGATGCTGTGGAGGCCAAGAAAATCTTGGAAGAAGTTCACAAAGGCGTTTGTGGAACACACGCTAATGGGTTCACAATGGCCAAATAAATTATGAGGTTTGGATATTATTAGTCAACCATAGAAGGAGACTGCATTAATTATGCCAAGAAATGTCACAAATGTCAAATCTATGGTGATTAAGTTCATATACCTCCTTTGCCTTTGCATGTTATGACTTCTCCATGGCCGTTTTCCATGTGGGGCATGGATGTCATAAGGCCAATCTCACCGAAGGCTTCAAATGGGCATCAATTCATCTTTGTGGTCATTGACTATTTCACCAAGTGGGTAGAGGCGGCCTCATATGCCAATGTCACAAAATCAGCTGTGAACAAATTCCTAAAAAAGGAGATCATATGTCGATATGGGATGCCTGAAAAGATCATTTCTGATAATGCATTGAAATTGAACAATAGCACAATAGCAGAGGTCTGCAGTCAGTTTAAGATCAGACACCGTAATTCATCACCATATCGCCCAAAAATGAATGGGGCAGTGGAAGCAGCCAATAAAAATATCAAGAGGATTGTGGGAAAAACGACCAAAACTTACAGAGATTGGCATGAGAAGTTGCCATTCGCTCTTTATGCCTACCAAACATCTGTCAGAACTTCTACTGGGGCAACGCCTTTCTCATTGGTCTATGAAATGGAAGCAGTTCTACCCATTGAGGTGGAGATACCTTCTCTCAGAGTTGTCAGAGTTGAAGTTAGATGAAGCAGAATGGATACAGTCTCGATATAACCAGTTGAATTTGATTGAAGAGAAGAGGTTAAGAGCTATTCAGCATGGTCAGATGTATCAAAAAAGAATGATGCGAGCTTATGACAAAAAGGTTCGCCCAAGAGAGTTTTATGAGGAAGATCTAGTTCTGAAAAAGATCCTTCCTATACAAAAGGATTTTAGAGGAAAATGGATGCCCATTTGGGAGGGGCCTTATGTGGTGGAGAAAGCTTTTTTCGGAGAAGCATTAATTCTGGCTGAAATGGATGGGAAAAACTTGCCCAATTTTGTGAATTTGGATTCTGTCAAGAAGTACTACACTTAAAGAGGGAAAGAGGCCAAAGTGAAAACCCACAAAGAGCGCTTTAAGACCTTCCTTAAAAAAAATGAGAGGCCAAGGTAAAAACCCGCAAAGGGTACCTTGAGACTAAATGGGATTTGAGTTGAAAACCCATAAAGGGCAGCTCAGATGTTGATCAAAGATGGGGAAGGCGATGATCTTTTTATACCTAAATTGACAAGGGAAAGGGTATGTCGTATTTTGGGGCATTGACAAAGTACTTCTGATCTCCTAAACACATGTCGAGTCTAAATTGGTCTTCAAGAAGTTCATACAGAGAAACTCAGGCTACGATATCAAGGGCACCTAGTCTTCATCTTATTCATAATAAATCAGCTGTCTTTGAAATATTTTTCTTTTCAAGATATGCATCCCCAATAAACTTTCATTTTTATCTTTGATAATTTATTTATTTCAAGTTATGCCCTAATTAAATTCCATTCTTATCCATTACTATGATTTATTGCAAGCATGTTGCATTGAAATAATGATTAATGGACTAATAATACTTTCACAAACGGAGTTTCGCATATTACTTTGGAATGCTTCTAAAAAATATAAGAGTCTGAAACAAAACTATTATTTAGATCTTACCAAGCTTAAGGAAATATTTGAGTGGGAATGGTTTAAGCTGAGCCCATCTCTTTGGATTTTTTATCCAAAACGGTGATTGAAAAAAAGACGAGATATTGCGTCAATGATACAATTTCGATGGAAAATGATCAATATAAAAGGGGGTCACTCTCGAGAAAAGAAAAATGATATTTTACATTCATGAAAATATCAGGCATACACGTTGGGCCATGACACCTGAGGAATGGTGTAACAGACCAAATTGATGGGGGAAAATTCGAATCCTACACCTTTGAGTTGCAGTGGGGTGGATAGGAGAAACTGCAGGTTCTATATCACTAAAGATGCAGTAAAGAAAACCGGTTGAACAAATAGGGATTTTCTGCCAAAGATACCAGCCGAACAAAGGAGACATGATAACATATCAATGACAGAACCTTGATGAACAACGAGTAATGACAACCCAAATATTAAAAAGGGGTCATTCTCACGACATTCCACATTCATGCAAATATCATATACACCTAGTTAGGAGCATTCGATTCATCTGATCAAAGCATCCTAATCATTTGGCATAAAAATAGTCCCATAAAATCAATTCTATAGGTCATGTTTCTCAGAGAGCGGCGTAACAGACCGGTGAAACCACAAATCCTATACCGTTGAAATTACAGTAGGTCAGATTAAGTCATCATAAAATCCTTATCTCTCTGAAGTTGCAGTAGAGTAGGATAAAAATACACAAACCTTATCTCTCTAAAGTTGCAGTAGAGCGGGTTAAAGTAACAAGTCTTATCTCCCTGAAGTTGCAGTGGAGCAGACTGAAGATAACAGATCTTATCTCCCTGAAGTTGCAGTGGAGCAGTTGCAGTGGAGTAGATCGAAGCCACAAACCTTATCTCTTTGAAGTTACAGTAGAGCGGGTTGAAGTAACAAGTCTTATCTCCCTGAAGTTGCAGTGGAACAGACTGAAGATAGCAGATCTCATCTCCTTGAAGTTGCAGTGGAGCAGATCGAAACCACAATCCTTATTTCTCTGAAGTTGCAGTTGAGCAGAATAAAAATACGCAAACTTTATCTCCCTAAAGTTGCAGTGGAGCAGTTGCAGTAGAGCAGATTAAGAGCTACAAGGCCGGTCTCTCTAGAGTTATAGTGGAGTAGATTGGGGCAACAATTCCTCTACCCTTGAAGTTGCAGAAGATTGGAACAAGGCTACCTCGAAGAAGAAAAACACCAAAAAAGTCATGATTCGACGAGACCAGGTAAAATTGGCCTTCTTTGAAGTCTTTGCTCTATTCTCGTTACACAACAATGAGCAAAGAGGGGCAGCTGTAAATAGGCCAATTTTCTCGGGTCCATATCAACACCAAAATACAAAACAATAATGAACCAAACAAAATTATAACAGTCTAGTTTACAGGCCCAATTTCAACACAAAAACAATATTAACCCTAGGCCAATACAATGGCCCACAACTAAAACATTTGCAGCCAGCAACCTAGGGTTCCTCTCGCGCTGCAGCTGGCCTCCCTATGTACGGCCTCCATCGCGCCTCCGTACGCCAGCACATAGTCCTCATACACGCGCAACGCACACCACGTACCTGCAAAAAGGGACAAACACAACAACAAAACGAAGAAAAATGGACAAAAAGATAGTATTTTTTTTTATTTTTCATCATTCGGCTATAAAGCCAAGAACTTTGTCATTATAATTTTTTTTACGGAGATATACAAAGCAATCGAATAGAAAGAAATTTTGAAAAGGTGATTTTTTTAATCAAGCCTTTCCTTCGATTTAGTTCTCATCCTTTTTTTTTCTTGCTCTTTATTCGGTGTGTAAAAGATATAACAAAAAAGAGACCTACCTTCGTTTTGGTTCCCTCGAATCCCCGCTTACTTCGTCGTAATCGGAGTTTGGGTGAGGACACTGAGGCTTTTGAGCAAAACCTTGGACTCGTGGTTGGACGGGGTCGGATTAGGCCTTTCGCGTGAAAACCGTCGACCAAATATGGAGGTCAGACGACGATCGAAAGGTGCCTCTTGGTTCGGCCGAATGAGGGGGGAAGGGAATGCCTTTGGGTTTTGCTGAATTCCTCTTCAAATGGCCAAGGGTTAGATTAGGGTTTCTTTAATTTTGTTTTTATGAAACGTATGAAACGATGTCGTTTTAAGCCAATCTCAATGGCTACAAAACGACACCGTTTCAAGAACCATAACTTGATGACCCGACCCGTGCCCGGATAGGATCCGCGCTTTGGTTTTAGAGGGTTAATTGCGCGCTTGGTCCTCCCCATACGCACTGCTATCCGATTGTGCATTATTTGTTTCATTTTGTTTCTAAAATTTAGCTCTGTAATCTCTACATGAACTCAATTTGGTACGCGCTTCAATGCTACGTTTTGGGGTCTGGAATATTTCCAGATTTGGTCCCTGCGCATTCGCACACGTTGTGCGCTGGTCCCTTTTTTTTTCATTTCAACAGTTCATTTTGTTTATAATTTGTCTCTTTCATTTTAATTTTATTTTAATCAAGTTTTTTTATTTTTTTATTTGATAATTCATTATTATTTTTAAAGATACATTCAACATCCATTTTTTTATTCTAGTTTACTTATTTTTACATTTCGAGCTACCTTAATAATTTTATTTTGCTTTTAAAATCACTATTGTAATGTTTTTATATCATATTATTATAACATTTTGTATAATACTTCATTTGAATATTCTTATATATTATTATGCATATGTAGTTCATGATCAACTTAGTTTTTATTCTACATACATATATTATTAATTCTATGTTACTTTATATGCATAATCTCTTTTAAATCTACTTATATATATATATTTTTAAACCTTATGTATATATAATATATTTTATTATACATTTTTTTCATTTTAAAAACCTTTCATATTGTATATGTCATTTAAATTATTTTTCTTTTTATTATACGTATATGGTCATCTTTAAATAGATATTTCATTTAAAAAATATTTTGTACATTATTTGACTCAAATTTCCTCTTTTATAATATCTATTTTAATAATAAGTTATGTATATACTTAGTTTTTTTAATATATAAATTATTTCAAATTTTGCATGTGTTATTCACTTATAATTTTTTATATATAGTTTTTATATCGTTTCGTATCGTACTAGTTCCTAGTGTCTATACTGTTCTGTATATCATGGATTTCATATTGTTTTATGTGTTATTATTTCATGTTGTTAATTAGTTTTTGGTGTTACTTTCTCAATTTTATTATTTTATGTTCGAAAGCTTACTATAGTTTGTTTAGATATGTTTCTTTGATATGTTTTTGCTGTATTTATTAATTCGTTTTTATGTTTATGCTATTATCCTTCGTGAAGTATAGTACATTATTCATGTATGTTGTCACATGCTTATAATTTCACCTCTCATTCATGATCATATTACAATTGAAATTTTCAATTTATTAATCCTAAACTAATTATTCTATTTTATCTCAAGTTAAATTAATGCGTTTTGAGCTAGTTCTACAATTGTTTATTTGAAAATTCACTAAAACAAAGGTAATAATTGATGCTCAGGAACTTGAGGAATCGTGCCCTACCGTGCTGGGTTTCAATTTTCCGTTTGTCCAAATAATCAAATATTCCTTTGAAATTTCATCCGTAAGTTCTAAATTCTAAAACAAGGCAATGTTTAATGTTTGGAAATTCGAGAAAGCGTGCCCTACCGTGCTGGGTTTCGTTTTTTTCGTTGGACCAAATAAGCGAACATCCTTTTGTAATTTTCAAGTGTATGGGCTTTTAGAAATTGAAATCGATCGTAGTTTCGAGGGTTTAAAGGATCGTGTCCTAACGTGTTGGATGTGATACTGTATTCCTTTGAAACGAGCGAATCTTGACGTCCAATTTGAGTCATTCAAGTGTTTTAAAAGAAATCGTATTTCAAAATACTTTTTTTTAGACATAAGGACATTATTTAATCAATTCGGTACCAATTTTGGGGCGTAGCGAGGGTGCTAATCCTTCCTCGTACGTAACCAACTCCCGAACCCGTTTTCTCGAATTTCGTAGGCCAAAATTGATTTAAATGGAATAAAATATTTCATTAAGGTGATCCAATCACACCAAAACAAAAGATTGGTGGCGACTCCACGTTTCGTTTTCAAAGTCGATCTCCGTTTTTTTCAAAATAAAAAATGGTTTCAACAAGAACTATAGCTAATGTGGTGAGAAGAATGTACCTAATAATCTTTTTAAAAATAATATAACCACGTAATACGAATGTGATACATAATATGTTCTTATTGGACTCAATGTAAAATTATATACCAGTTTTTTACCAAGGAAGAAAACTTTAAAGACCAATCTGAAATATGGGGTAAAGTTCAAGGACTAATAAAACCCTTTTGTTGTGTGTGTTTTGATGATCGTAAATATTGCAATAAATTATTGTGAAGAAGGATGAGAGAGGCTAATATGAAGCTGAAAAGAAGTTATAAAAATTCCATTGAAATTGAGTCACACTTTTTGGGTGTGTAAATGGAGCTTGGAAATTGCCCCAACTGTTGCACTTGGCCCCTGGATTGAGATATAAACCGTCAACAAATGCGCCCATTCTTGAGAACTAGCGAACCCTATTTCTTAAACTAGTTATAAAATCCATGTCCATTCTGTGAGCACAGTAAATTCCCAGCGCCAAGTATATAAAAAACATAACTCACGAGTAACACCATCATATCATCATTTTGGTAATCAGTATTCGGAAATTCTTAATTTTATTTCATGTGACCATAAAATAATACCTTTTTAATTTACTTTCCTTCCCCAGTCATCATTTAGGAAGTAGGAAGGAAACTTCCCCATATCAGGGGATGCGTCCAATTCTTCTTCTTATTTAAATGTTTCCCTCAAGTAGCCAGCCACAAGTTTTATTCATCACTAATGAAATCCAATAATACGCTCCATCCCTTTACGATTTGTACGAAAATGCATGGAAGTTACTCATATGGCTTGTATCTGTAAGTAAAAAAGAACAGTTGAACTGCCCTAAGTTAGGAAAAGAATGAAGGGCCAAATTAATTATCACAGTTGTCTTGTTTTTTTCCATCTAAACCCAACCAACAAAGATTTGAATGATTGGCGGATGTGGTGTTTCTTCCACTGTTAGGGACGTTATCAGCATATTTTTCGTGTATTTTGCCGAGTTGCTAAAAATATTCTATTTGTTGACGAATGATAAATTTACTATCGTTGCCCTTAAAATAGATTTAGTTTCATTTTATGTCATTAAATTATGACATTTTTAAAAATAAATTCAACTACTATGAACAACCTATATCTCTTTTTAACGGAACTATCTAACGTTAGCTCGGCATTGCCATTTGTATAGTATAATTTAAATGGAATTTAATTAAACCTATTTAAAGTTTGTAGCCTAAATTACAAAGGTTTAATTGCAGTTGTGGAGTCCAAACTATAAAATTATAGTTATATTTTAAGCCTAAATATGCATCTATTCTGTCAATTTCAGTGATTTATCCGACTCGGACATGATCCTAGTAAGTATGAGATAGCAAAAATGAGTTGAAGTTAAGAGTGATATTGGTCGATGAATGCGATGTCTAGAAGTAGAACAGATGTACCCAAGATATATAATAGAGCTAATTGTACAAAGGATGAAGCGACCGCTAGTGAAAGAAGAGTAACTTAAAAGCTCACAACACTGCAAGTAGTGTCGTTCAGCACTGTAATTATAAAATAATGTGTATTTTGTCGACATGAATGAATGGGGAAAGCAGCCAATAGGAGTAGCAGTAGGATAGGGACTGAGTCTTTCCAAACCCGGCATTTACTTCCCCCATAGAAAACTCCTTCCTCAATGGGAGGTTGGTTAGTTAGTTTCTTACCCATTTCCCCACTCTTCCATTCCCACAAAAAAGTCCAAAATTGAAGGAAAGTATTTTTTGGTTTTAAAGATTTTTTTATATTTAATAGTCACATTAAATCTCAATTAAATTCAATGTTAAGTTGAGTAAAAAAAAAACACGAACTCTTTCAATATTATCTTTTCCCAAATTGATAAATTAAAGAAAAAGTTAATCCCCAAACAAAGTTTAAGTTGTTAATATTTATTTGACTTGTGTTTTACAATCTTTATATATGGTGGAAATAACCCAAAAGTGCAATATGTGGCTTCAGCAGTAGCAGGCATGCCAAAGCTACCAACGCTGACAGTGCAGTGTTAGTAGAGCCGGAAACCTTGCCTTGTGGGTTTCATATTCTGCTTTATTGATCCATCAAACCCAGCACAGCAGTTCTATTTGGCTTCGTACAACTAATTGCAAATTGCATTATGTAGCCACCGGCCTATCCTGGTAATCTCATTTTTATTTCTTAAAATACCTTTTTCTTTTTACATTGGTAAGAAAAGGCAAGGTCAGGAAGTGTCGATTAAGAAACGGGCAAAGTCTTCGCATGTTTCATGTCCCTCTTTCTCCCTTCCTGCATACGCTTTTATTGAATCTTCATTTATTGGCCGATTAAATCAAACAGAATGCGAAAATACTTGTGTTGAAATTTTCAATTGACACTCTCTGCTCGCTACCTTCATAAAAAAAGAATTATTTTTTCATATTTTTTTCTTGTTAAGAGAGTAAATTACAATTTAAATCAAAACGAGAAGTCCCATTTTTTAATTGATTATTTTTTGAAAATTTTGTTATATCTTTATATATATATATATCCTGGAGTGGCTTCTCACCTAATTTATTTCTTCTTCCCACTCCCTTTCTATGCTTCTTTAAAATCCACAGCCTTACAAACATAAACATAAATATCTACTTCTGATCTGTTTATTGAACTCTGCTTCTGTGTGTTTTTGGCAATGGACAAAGTCAAGTGTAAGCAGCTCTGCTTGAAAAGCTTTGCAAATGGAGAAACTCAATTGAGGTCTAACATGTTGAATCTTCCAACTCCTCCCAACGTTGAACAAGAATCTGCTTCACCTTCATATTCATCGTCTTCCTCGGAAGAAAAAGGGCAGTTTTATGGTCTTAGAGAGAACCCAAAGAGAAGCATTCGCTTTGTAGATCCTGAATTCGTTGATGCAGACTCAGTTGTTGTTCAAAGCAAAGAAAGTGAGACCGAGTCGTCCAAGTACCCAACTCAGAAACGATCAAAACGGACTTGTGCTGAACCTGAACCGGCGACTTCCCTCTCTGACACTACAACTGAAGAAGATGTCGCTTTCTGTCTTATGATGCTTTCAAGGGACCAACGGAAAAGCAAAGTAGCTCAACATGATGATATTGATGATGAAGAAGAAGAAACAGATGAATTTGCAGAATTTAATAGAACAACTCGAGGGAAATACAGATGTGAAACGTGCAACAAAGTTTTCAACTCGTACCAAGCACTGGGTGGACACAGAGCGAGTCACAAAAAGATCAAAGCTTACGAAACAGAGTTAGCACCAGAAAATGTGGGTACTACTTGTTCAATGACAGAAAAGAAAACACATAAATGTCCTGTTTGTTTTAAAGTGTTCTCGTCTGGACAAGCTCTTGGCGGGCATAAAAGGTCTCATGTAGCAGCAGCAACAACACAAACCTATGTTAAAAGTTCCAACAAGTTGGTAGTTAATTTTATAGATCTTAATCTTCCTGCTCCAGTGGATGATGATGATGATGATGATGGGTTCCTAATGCTTAAATAGTCAACAACGTATAAAGGGACGGACAAATTTTCTTTTCGTGGTTTACAACAATGTTTGATCCTAAGGTAAATTATTTTGTCTGATTTTACCTGTTTCTGGGATCTTAGATTTTTTTACAGTAAAATTTAGGATGTAAGGGGTTGTGTTGTATGTTTTTCATCGATTGTTCTACTCTGTTCTAACTTCTAACTGTACTAGTTTTTTTTTTTTTTGGTCTATGCGGAAAAACCAGTGATAGGAAAAATTAAAATTGAAGAAGCAAAAAGCCCCTGTTTTTACTTAGAAAAGAACGTGTCCGGTTTAACTTGGCTAAAGCAAGTATCCTAAATTTTCAGTCATCTTCAATAAATATGTAATAAATGTAAATAACTTTATACTTTTCTAATTTAACAATGTCTATTATTTGGGTTAATGTAGGATAAGTTGTTTAATTTGGTATTTTTTTTAGTTGTTATATTTTTGTATTTTAAAATTTTAATTTTTGATTTAAATGTAGTCATTGGATTCATTAAATTAAATTATATATATTTTTTAAAATTTTATACGACAAATACATTGATATTTGTGTAATATTATGTCAGTTTCTTATACTTCATTTAATCTTCACAAAAAATGTCACACCATTTTAGTTAATTGATTTAATACCTATTGTTTAAGTAAAGATTAAAATTTTAAATTTTAAAAAATATAGAGATTAAAAAAGATCAAATTAAAGAATAAGAATTAAATTTACAATTTATCTATAGCACAAGACAAATAGCAACATTTGACTTAAAGGATTTAATTGTTACCATTTGAATCATGACAAAAAATTTTAAATTTGAAAATCAACTAATTCAAATTACCAAATTAAAATAAGGGGTCTAAATTCACAACTTACATAAATGGAGTAATAGTAGAATTTAACTTATTTTTATTAAGTTTAGAGATACTTTTGTCAAGTGTAATATTTAAAAACTTTCACTGAAATGAAATCTTAGTTATCATCACATGGTAAATTCGATCTCAAGATACCTTTACTCATACCCTTTCCTTTATATATATATATATAAAAAGGTGTTTAGGTAATTTTTTCTAAAAGAAGAAAGTTTAATAGTTGCTTATTCTATGTAGGCCAGGCAAGGGGCTGCCCATGCCTCCAAACTCTAAGTAAAATCTAAGCCACGACAATTAGGACTGTTTTTTTTACCATTATTAAGTGATAACATAAACAAATAAGGGTAACTCTTTTGAAATTACTCCACTATTATTGAGATTTTAGAGAGTTAGGACAATCATGACAATGTGGTGTCTTTGAAGCAAAGAGGGTTTTAATTTTGGAACTTCCACTTAAAGGCTGCCTTACTATATAGGACGTTTTTCTTTCTTGGGGGCGATTGGTCCCTTATTTTTCCTAAGGTTTTAACAACTATCCATGCTAAAGACATTAATGATGCTAATGAAAGGTAGAGAGAAAAAGAGCTAAGTGATAAGTGTTAAAAGTAACATATGTTAATCTCGTTCTTAATGCGTTTTTGGATGATTAATCAATGCAAAATGGTATATTTTATGCTCCTAATCCTTTAAATTCATGTTTCTATACTTAAGAGAGCATTTGGAAGCAAAATGAGCTAAAATCGGACAATTGGAGCAGATTTCAGGAGCCACACGGTTGGGCCTTCTCACAAGGGTTGCCACACGGCTATGTGCCAGATCATGTGGATTTCGTGATTCGCACTCCAAATAAGCGGAAAAAATGCAATTTTTAGGTTTTTTTGGGCATTTTAAGACTTATATATACCAAATATAAGAAGAGAAGAGAGAGTCGTTAAAGGAGATTGAAGAAAACAACTCGGAAAACACTATTGAAGTCGACTCTAAAGCAGATTTCCATCAAGATTGAATCTCTCATTTTAATTTCTTTGAAGTTTATTATGAGTTTCTTTATTTCTTGTGGTTATACTAACTTTGAGATATTTTTATTCGCGATTATGAACTAATTTTATAAATACCTAGGGGAAATTTACCCTATGATGAATTCTGTCTTTTGATTTCTGTTTTACGCAATAAATACTTGAATCTTGTTCTTAGTTATGTGTGCTTAATTCTTGATTTAATATTTTCAGATTATTAATTCATGTTTGATGTGCTTAATTTAAAGGAGGAATAGACCCTGGTTAAGAGTAGATCTAATATAATTGAGTGGAGTTGCATGCAATCCTAGAAATAGGACAACATAAATCTGCTGGATTAGAGTCAAATCTAATAATGGAATTCATAGAACGAGTTAATGCGATAATGAGGGTTTTAATTAGAAATAAATTTCAATTAATCAACCTAGAGTCAGTTGCTTTTAGTCTTAAAGAGAGATATTAGCATAATTTAGGGATTTCTACGAATTAAGATATTAAGTAAATAAATTGTTTAATTCAGATTGATAATGACAGATGCAGTCTAGGTGGGTTCTTTCCTGGGTATTGTTTTGTTTCTTGGTTATTATTCGATTATTTTCCTGATTTGTTCTTTGCCGAGTTCTTAGTTAATTAATTTAGTTAATTTTAGTTTAATTCAATCACTTCAATTTGTCGGTTAAATAATAGAAAGATGGTAATTGCTAGTACTTTTAGTCCTCGTGGGAACGATATCTTTGCTCACCGTAGCTATACTATTTATCGATTGGTGCACTTATATTTGTCGTATTTTTAGTTGGTTTCGTGGACGTCACTAACATGGTCAACGACAAGCTAAAGGGAAATTAGGTTTATGAGATTCATTGCCATTTTGTAGTCTAATTAATTGACAACCCAATTGGTGGGGGTTGAAAGTTTGAATTAAAAGAGGACTTAGATGTGTTAAATAATAATGGTAAATCATATTATATATCCTAAAAGAAAATTCTGATTCAAAATTTGAAGATAATATTGTTAAAAAATATAATCATGAACTTCAAAAGAATTAATTTTTATAAACTATAAAACAGACTGTAACACCCCTTACCCGTGTCCGACGCCGGGATAGGATACGAGGCATTACTGGACTTAATCACAAGTAACATATAAAACTAGGCCATAAAATTTCGTTCAAATTAAATCCATTCATACATATGTAAATTGTCCCTTATATGGGCCTACGAGGCCCAAAACATACATTGGAAGTGGTTTGGGACTAAACCGAGAACTTTAGAAAACTTTGGAAAAACTTAAAAAATTTTCATGAAACAGGGTCACACGCCCGTGTGGGTAGGCCGAGTAGTCGCACACGCCCGTGTGGCTTGGGAGACACCTGTGTCCTTAGCCCGTCTAACTCTCTGTTTATGACGTCATCAATACAATTAGGGTCACACGGCCAAGTCACACGGTCGTGTGCTTAGGCCGTGTAGTGAATTAAATTCAAACAATTAAATGTAGACTTCACACGGCTTAGGTACACGCCCATATCCTGTGGCTGTGTCCTTTACACGGCTGAGACACACGGCCGTGTCTCTGTCCTTGTGTTTACTACAGAGCATTCTGTTTTACCTAATTAGAGTGCAGGGGACACACGGCCGGATCACACACTTATGGGGTAGACCGTGCGTCACACACGGTCTAGACACACGCCCGTGTGTCTATCTGTGTGGACAACTTTGAGGCTATTTTCCAAGCCAATTGCCACCCTTATTTGCACAAACACATACATCACTTCAAAGGCAATTAAACATGGCATAATTGGGCACTTAAACATACATAAACAAGACATGATTATGATCATTTCATCTTTACTAATACATGCATAAGACTTCATACTTGGTTAAGCCAATTTTATGAATTTGCATGCACTAAGAGTTGTAGATTACTTTCATTTAACATACTCATGCCTAAGTTGTAATCATGCCATTCACTCACAATTCCATCAACAAACAATAATAGCCACAACACATCTCATCACATGCTCACAACAACCAACCACATTACAATTGCATAGGCACATGCATGCATATATGAATAAGTTTACAACCCAATAATCAATATGAGCCACATCTCATGGCCTTATACAAAATGAATCAAGATCATCATAAGCCAACATATTTGGCTAAAAAAATATGACATATAAAAAAAAACCAAGTCCCTATACATGCCATACTTAAAATACTTAAATTCACTATACCCATAAGATTAGTTTGATAGTGTGAATCGAGTTCCGACGTCCTTCGATCCCCGAGCTAGCTTGGCATATAAGGAAATGGAAAGAAAGAGGAGTAAGCATAAAGCTTAGTATGTTTGCATGTAAATAATTAACAACATTAATCATACATTCTTGTGCACATAACATAATCATATTTATCATAATGTCATCAAGTATCATAGTTACATTCTAAATTATGTCATTCACATAACATACAGTAAGAATCATGATCATAATTCATTCATTCACATCTTACCGAGGTCTTCTCAATTCATAATCTTAGTATTTATGGGCTTTGTGTACGTACTAATACCCTTTCAACATGATCATACCTTATCATCTCTTTGACATAATCTTTGGATTATCCATTGAACCACTTGGAATTTCTAAAGGATACTCGAAAATTCTCATAAACATAGTAAGATGCCAATGCCATATCCCAGATATGGTCTTACATGGGATCACATATTGAAGCCGATAGCCCAGCTATGGTCCTACACGATGTCTCATATTGATGCCAATGCCATATCTCAGATATGGTCTTACATGGGATCACATATCGATGCCAATGCCATGTCCCAGGCATGGTCTTTTATCAGATCTCATATCGATGCCAAAGCCATGTCCCAGACATGGTCTTACATGGGATCACACATAACCTTAATGTCATGACATTTGTACCCTAACTATTCCTAAGGTTCAATCGGGATTTTGAGGTATTGAAATCATCGAATTGTCATCGAGTCTTCATTAATTAAATCCGTAAAGGCAATTATACAATTCATGCAATATTAAAGCATTAAATACATAATAATGTGACATTGCATTATTTACACACAAACTTAACTCGGTACCCAAAATATGGCTACTATTCGATTTAGTCCACAACCTTGCTTTTTCCTCGGTTTAGGTCTGGACTCTGTTTCTTGATCTATAATAGCAAATTTCGCTTATTTAATTATCACATTATTCAAAATAGTCCATAAATAATACTTTTGCAAAACTATAATTTTTTCCCTAAACTTTTACATAATTACAAATTAGCCCTTAGGCTCGTAAAAAGAAATGTGTTCATTTTCTTTGCTACCCAAGCCTAGCCAAACTTATATCATACTTATACCAGCCCACATTTTCTTTCAAATCAGATTTTTAATCTCTTTTTATAACTTTTACAAAAATGTCCTTTTTAGGCGTTTTCATGAAAAACCACGTAGTAAAAGATGTTTATCATGCATCAAACTTTCATATTCTTCCATTAAACACCAAAATACATGCAAGTCACACATGGGTAAGTTTTTGAACATGAACCCTAGCTCAAAATAATAGTAGAAATAGCTAGATCATGCTTCAAGGATTTCAAAAACATAAAGAACATTAAAAACGGGGCTAGGGTGTACTTACAATTGAGCTTGAAATGATGAACAAAACCCTAGCTATGGCCCCTTGAGAATTTCGCCTAAGGAGGAGGAAGATGGACACAATTTTTAACTTATTTTTCCCTTTTTATTCTTTTATTAATCAAATAACAAAAATACCTTTAATATATTTCTTTCAAATTTTTCCTATTCATACCCATTTTTGTCCATAAAAATAAAAATTGGGCAAATTTCTATTTAAGGACCTTTAATTAACAATCCATGACAATTTCATGCTTAAAACTTCTAGAACTCACATTTTGCAACTTTTGCAATTTAGTCCTAGATTTCAAATTGGACACTTTATCCATAAAATTTTTTCATGAAATTTTCACATAAGCATGAAATTATATCATAGACCTCATAATAATCATAAATTAATTATTTCTACTTCGAATTTGTGGTCTCAAAACCACTCTTACGACTATGCTCTAATTCGAGATGTTACACAGACATGAAAGATATATAAATCATAAAAAAGAGATAATGGCAAGATTTATCCTTGTACTTTAACAAAATTATTAATGTGGTACTTATACTTTCAATTTGTTTGTTTTGGTACCTATAATTTTTTTTCCGTCTGTTACTTTGGTACTCATGTTTGATTATGTTAGAAAATTATAAAAAAAAACTGCCATATAGACCACCAGATGAGTGACACGTGGCATAGTGAGCCTAGTTAAAGTGGTGAATGGTCAAGGGTCAAGAAAGAAGGGCTTGCATGAAAATTTCCCTTTTCTTTTTCTAAACTAAAAATATAAATAAAATTAATACATTTCCCCTTTTCCTTTTCTTTTTTCAATGTTGATTCTTTTGATTTCTTTTCCTCCCATTTCTCCTCATATTCTTTTCTCCTTCTTTCTCCCTCAACCCTACCCAACATCTAGTCGTGCCACCATGTTTGTCCTCTTTCCTGTCTTGAAAATGACACTAATTTGTTTCTCTTCATTCCCTCTTTTGAATGCTCAAATTAGATTTCTCAAAAAATTTCCTAAATGACATAAAAATGCCTTCAACTTTTAAACTTTTCTAAATCCGATCTAAAGATCTGACCATTGAATCATCTTGTAAATTCAACCACAGTTTCTCCTTAGTATGATGAACTTCTTCACCACTCAGTTCTCTCAAAGGGGTTTCAAAAAAATTGACCTTACAAATATGAAACATTGGGTTTCCTGTGTTTGATGGGTTGGCTATTACAACCATGGTGGTGATACAGAAGGAATATGTAACACCCCCCACCTGACTCGATCGTCGGGTTTAAGTTACAGGATGCTACAATCATTTACGAGACAACTTTCATAAAAAAACTATAAATAAATAATTTAAACATTCAAACATTCCATAAATGCAATCATTACCAGTTAAATAAACTTTTCTGAGACTCAATTGAGCTTACTAATGTTGAGCCAAACATGAAAAAGGATTAAATTGTAAAGTTTTCAAAGTTTCCAAAATAGGTATCGATACCCCATAAAGGCACTGATACCATTTTGGCTCTCGATGTTTCAGAAAAATTGAAATAAAAATGTAGGTACCCTTGTCAAGGTATCGATACCATTTTTAAGTTTGATGTTTTAAGAATTCTAGAAAATTACCAATATATTGATACCCTTCTCTAAGGTATCAGTACCTCTAAGCCAAATTGGCAAATACTTGCATTTTGGTACCTATTATATGTCAACTTAACAACCAATTCAAATGGTGCTTAAATGAATACCATAACCTACATAAAAACAAACAAAACCCATATCAAAACATTCATTTAACCATTCCTAAAATCAATCAATCTAATATGCCACAATTTAGCACCAAACTATGAATTTAGCCTATTCAAAACTCACTTATACAATCATGCTTTTAATCATTCACACCAACATTCAACCATGTTATTTTAAACTCAATTTTGTCAATTTGAATACCTTTCATAGGTCTCAACACATTATCAATTTAAGCATAACTACATATATGAACATTATCATATCCAATTCAACATTTAACTTAGGATTAAACTCAAGTATCAATTCAAAGTTAACAAATATATAAGCACCTATATACATGTCACATAACTGACTTAAAATGATCAAAAGACTACCAAGTTCGAGCTGGATAATATTAGTTTTAATGTGATTTGATCGACATATTTCGTGAACCAACAATTTACAGAAAATGAAAAACAACTATATAAGTATTTTGAATGCTTAGTAAGGTCATATTAAATTACTTAACTTACCTTGATAATTCAACAATTTAAGTTATTAAAACTATTAAAATAAGCATAGCAATCCTTTGGGATCATATATACACATGAACAAATACATTTAAGGTTAGATCATTTCCATGATAAAAACTTATAACTTGATTCAATACTTGTTTAAAATTCATCATATGTCATGTATCAACCTATCATGAACCATTTCTATACAAATTTCACTCAAACATAATTCACTCATTCAATTTATCTTCCTTTTTAACTTCTATTTTTCCCTATAGAACTATAGCAAATTGAACTCGAATACACAAGACTAATTTTCTCTCATGAGCTGACATATTCGGGCTGCTAACACTAGCTTCAAATCAGGGTTGCTCATTCGAGCTAGTTTGATGCTGTTAACACTAGCTTCAGAGAATGCGAAATGAATTTTGGATCTCAAGCCATCATATTAATCCCTGAGCAAACACCCATTTTTCTTTTTCAATTGAACCATTTCTATTTTTGTTTGAACCCTAATGGCATGCAATTCGTATCCTGATCGTTTACTAAGTTCACACGATCACTGTTACTGTTTCCACATTGTTTCAATCCTTGTAACATTATCATATATGTACCATTCAATTATATAAATATTTCACATCAATTCATTTGTAATACTTTATTTCTCATACTTTACGATTTAGTCTTTTAGATGCCAAAACCTTCAAATTACAATTAATCAAAACTAATAGACATTATAATATAATTTGAACATCACATAATTATCATAGTAAGTTCCATATGAACTTACCTGGAAAAAAAAGTAACAAACGAGACGTCAAGGACTAATCTATAATTTTTCTTTTTCCTCAATTATTCTTTAATTGATTCAAATCCCGATCTATAAGATAATTCATTTCAATTTATTAATTATAATTACCTTATAACATCCTATTATATGCATAAGACAGTTCAATTTCACTTTTCAAACATTCTCTAAATTTTTGTATTTTATTCAATTTAGTCCCTAAAACTGAAATTGTAATATCTTTCAAATTTGAGTCTTGATTTTGAAACTAATCTGAAATCCATCCTTATATAAATCAATAACATCAAATATTATATAAATCTCATCCCGCTATTTACACTTTTTACATTTTAGTCTTTTTTTACAAAACTAACAAAATTCTTTATAAAATAGTCCTTTTTAACATCTATGTAATAGCTGCCTGACGTAGACCATATCAATATTTCGTTTTCATATAGTTAAGTAGGTCAGGGTAGAAAAAGGATGAGATTAGTGAATTATCCGTTAAATGTTAGAGTGGTGTATTGCGTGGTTTCGACAGTGTGCCCATTTGTGGAACGTCTTGCTGGAATTCGCCATTTGGCAGACTCTATTATGAAAGAATCTGCCAAGACTAGATACTTTATGGTGAACTTGTTAGTTCATGGATCTATAGATTTTTTTCGTGAAAATGATGGCTCGATGAGTATTGTTAGAGTTTAGTTGAAACCTAGTTGGGATTGAACTAGAGCACTGTAGATGATAGCTTGATGTGTTTAGGTAGCTAAATGATTTTTTTAGTTGACTTGTTTTAGTTTGAAAACAATGTTTTACTACTCACTAAGCTAATTAGTGGTAGTATTTATGTTACGTAGATGATTAGGTTTCAAAAATTTTAGACAAGTCTATTATCAGATTTCAAAGGCTATAATGGGATTTTCTAACCCCTCCCCCTACTAAGCTTTGTTACCGTTTTTGTGCTATATAAGGATGCCGATAACCAGCATGTTTAACCTTTTTTTTTTCTCTGCATTCTTTTTTTAGCCTCTGGAAATTTTTAAGACATCTTCGTTAGAGAAGACGAAAGAGGCTCTAGTAGCTAGTCAAAACGCTTTTGTTAAGTACAAGCTTACTGGTAATTTTTGGAAAGCTCTTAGGCTATTGTCGAAGGATTTATGTTTTTGCATTAGTGTATGCATGATTAAATTAGATAAATGGTTTAATGGTTAAATTATATAAATGGTTTAATCGTTATAATTGTTTCTTATTTAGCTGAAAAAGCTAACGAAGGTCCGAATAATCAAGACAAAAAACTAGTAGAGTAGATTATTTTCTAAACCTTGTTAATGAGTTCCTTCATACTTCATTTGAGTTATGATATTTCCATAATATGTGGGTTGTGTATATTAAGATGTCTCTACTGTAAAAGAGTCAATGTGTTGTGTTTGGATGCGAGTGTAATAAACCGATGTTGTATATGTGAATACGGCCACTATTGAGCTAATAACACCCTCCTTGTTGCATGAGCCCAGTACCAAAAAAATTTTGATATGTGAAAATATGAAAAGGAAATTTTTTTGTGATGCTTCTGTTAGGGCAATTATATTACAAACCAAATTGACAGGTCACGGCCTGGCTTTGCGAGAGAACACGTGTTCAACTTAACAAGGATGATATAAATATGAATATGACTGAATTGTGATTTTGAATTCTAAATTATGGGTCCAAGGCTGACACAAGGAAGGGTCATTTGTAAAAATGTATAATTGTGAGAGTTACACATGAGTTGGCAGTCAGTAAATGCCCGTGTACTGTGTGATATTTAAATTGGTAAAGTGATTCTCCCAGTAAACTGTAGATAGAATTATTGAGGTATTGTGTCCGTACGACAGAGTCTCACGAATAAGTTTGTTTTTCTTATGGGTATCGATGCCTGTTGATTAGTGATATTTCTGTAAATTATTTTGCGGTCATGTTTGGAACTCACTAAGTTCAATTGAACTTACTCAATTACTTATCCTTCTTCAAGCGTATTTCTAGTAGAAGAGGAATCAGTTGAAGGGGACTACGCCAGAGCTGCGGTTGCGAGTGAGCCACTTGTTTATTTTTGTATCATGCTTGACTATTTGGCGGATGGCGTATGTAACAGGTTGTTTTCCAATGGTGTCGGAAACAATAGTTTCGGGACTACAAATTCGATGAGTGAATCCATAAATATTATTATTTAATATTTACAAGTCAAATATAGATTATATAGAATGTTGATCTGACAATTTTTGCTATTTGAACGAATAGTTAAGTATAAGTAGGTTGTCCCTAAAGTCAAGTGGTTTTGAAAAATAAAGTATTGAGACCTTGTTTCTATAAACCATGCTTGTAAATATTTTTATTAAATATTTGCGGACTTACTATATTGGTATATTGAAGTTTGGTCTAGAAATTTTAGTGATTTGATAGTTAATTAAAGAAAAATGACTAAATCGTAAAATCCGTAAAACTTAATCACTATTAGGGTTTAAGTGCTAATTGAGTATTAAAGTGTGGATTTAAATGGAAATTAAGCCATTTCTGATGTTAATGGCCAGTCATATACTTTGAGAATTGATTTTTATATTGGTTAAAATGTTTATTAAATTAAGTTAAAATAATAAATTAATAAAACAAAAAGGAAGCCAATGTTATACTGTCATCTTCTTATTTTATTTTTATTTTTTCAACTAAAAACCATTGTTAAAACTTAAAAAAGCTTTTACATTGTTTATTCAATTGCATGTAAGCCTATTTTTTATTCGTTTTTCATAAATTTTATGTTTTTGATATCGTTGTAACTTAATCTATCTAGATTAGGGACTACTCTGTAAAAATGTCAAAGTTTTGAAAACTTGACATTGATGTTCTTGAAGCTTTATTGATATTTATGTTTGAGCTTGAAGCTTGAAGCTTGATGATGTATTTGAACTATTTTGTAAAGTAATTTTGAATAATTTTGAGTTTAGGGACTAAATAGATAAAATGTTGAAATTTGCTTGGTTTTCTTGTGAAATTTCAAAATTAGAGGGCTGATTAAGGATGGAAATAAACTTGACAATATGGGTTTCGGATTAATTGTGAAATTAAGATTGTTTCGATTTTAGGGACTAAATTGAATAAAATGCAAAAAATTAGGGCAATTGTGAAAAATGTCAATAAAGAAGTCATATGCATTAAATGGATTATTTATAAGTATTTGGGCTGATAATTGAAATAAATTACTGTTTAGATCAAGAGCTGATAGATAATTGTGGAAAAAGAAAAAATTGTTCATTAGTCTCCAACATTACAATTTTTTATGTTTAGCCCTGGTAAGTTCATACGGTTTAATTTGGTACAATTTCTAATATTATGTTGATTTTTGAATTGTGGTATATTGAATATATATGCATGTATATTTGAATTGTTACAAATTGGTAGTAGATGAGAAAATGGATTGAATTGAAAAGTGTTATATGATTACTTGTATTGAGCTTGGATGAACATAGGATAGGATGTAATTAGCATGCCAATATGTTATTTTGCGTGCTGTATGGGATTGATATATGATGAGATGATGATGCATGACTTGATTTTATCATTGAGTATACCGAAATCCGGCTTTTGTTGCGAATTTTCAAGTTATATGTACAATGATTCTGGCATGTTTCTAGGGGCGGATGTAAAGCCTAGGGACTTGACACTTGGTGCCCAGGTGTGTTACTAGAAGGATGCTAGCCTACGAGCTAGGCACTTGGTGCCTAGGCATATTCTTGGTTGGACTGGCTCGGTTGAGCATTCTAGCGTGTCTTGGATGGCCAACCGCGTATCCGTATCTGTTTATACTGTTTATCGGGCTAAATTTTTAATGGTTAAATGACTTAATGATGATATGCAACTGATATTTAGTTATGATTTCTTATGAAAGACTTGTACACATGTTCATGGTTTCTGATATTATATAGTTACATGATAATGGTTGATATTGTATAAATAAGATGATTAAATGACTCATATTTACGAAACTCACCTGTTGAATGGTTGTGATTGACAGGGTTAATGTGAGCTATTGATTTTGTTAATTATAAAACTATGATTATACGATAGGTTATAACGTGTCAACCTGTGAACTTATTAAGCTCATAAAAGCTTACTCTGTTGTTTTCTTGTTTTCTTGTAGATCTCGTTTTGTGGAACCGGGCAATCGGATCAAGTTGAAGATCACACTATCCAATTATCTTTCAGTAGACTTTGAAACATTTAATTTGGGATATGTGGCATTTAATAAGAGTAACTTTTATATGTGTATAAGTGTTCATTAGAAATGGTATGTTTATGCTTGTATAAAAGTTGTATGCTTGTTGGTTAAAAGTATGGTTGATCATGGCTTGATATAAAGGTTTGAATGTGATATTGAGCTTGACTTGTGTTGGAACAATGGTTAGTTGATGTCTTGCTTGGAATTTTCATTGAATGTTAAGATAATTTACAAATATGCCTTGAATTGCAATTCGGTTAGTTTATGACAAAGGTTATGGCAATTTGGTATTTCACATGACATTCTTTTGGCTAAGTGAGGAATTGATAGAAATGAAGCTCAACTTTAGGTTGAAATGTTGTTTGTGATGGTGCACTATGGCATATTAGTTAGATCTAGGCAAATGGTATGTTTTGATACGTTTTGATACTTTATGGCATATTGAATGATTAATGATAATCCAGTTTCATAAGAGATTATAAGGTTTATAAGTGTGATATCCCGAATTAGGGCCTAATCGGAATAGTAGTTTTTGGGACCACAAAACCGAGATAGAAATAATTATTTTATGATTATTTTGAGGTCTATGATATGATTTCATGATTGTGTGAAAATTTCGTGAAGAAATTCTATGCATAAAGTGCTTAATTTGAAGTTAGGGACTAAATTGAATAAGTTACAAACTTGCATTCTAGAAGTTTCTAGTATGAAATTGCTTTGAAATATTAATTAGGAGGTCTTAAATAGCAATTTGACTAAGTTTATGGACAAAAATTGGACATGGATGGAATTTTTGAAAGTTTAATAAGGAAGGGCATTTTGGTCATTTTGATACTAAATGAAATAAAATGGGAAAAATAACACAAAAATGAACATCTTCTCCATAAGTTGCTGTCAAATTTTGCTCTCCACCATAGCTAGGGTTTCAACACTTTTAAGCCTTGATTAGCAAGGAAAATCGAAATTCGAGCTAAAATCGGTAAAATACCAAGTTGTGGACAAAATGGTAAAAATGAACGTTTTGGCATACGAGGTAAGTTCATATGTAAATATTTTAATTTAACCGTTACTTTAAGTCATTTAATGCTATTTATACGATATTATGATTGTTATCATGCAATTCTATGCTTTGTGATCATTGTTGGACAACAAGCAAAAAAATTATGAATTATGTGAAAAATGTGAAAGACTACCGAAGTATCGTCATTAGTATTCCAAGGAGAATGGTAAAGAAGTACGAACGAGGAAAGTCTCGTTGAACCTTAGGAATAGATTTGGATATTTGGGCATCCGAACTCGTTGAGTTGAGTCCAAGTTCACTTATGGATGCGAACGTCTGAGTTAAGTCTGAGTTCGTGAAATGTAACCAGGCATCCGAACTCGTTGAGTTGAGTCCGAGTTCACTTATGGATGCGAACGCCCGAGCTCATTGAGTTGAGTCCGAGTTCGCTTATGGGCAGGTTACATGGTAGCTTGGCTACATATGTGGCACTTATGTGCAAACTTTCCATGTATCCGAGTTATATTCCTATGTGTTTAACGGGTAAAATTCTAGTAAAATGGAAGAATACTCAAGATGCAAGTGACATATTGGTAAGTGTTGTGGAATGGGCACTTTGGACAGGTATGTACTTAACCCTCGGGTTGAGACTTGATACGAGAACAATAATGTAGTAAGACGATGAATAATGAATAGAAATGTGATATATGTTTTGGTGATATTATGCTAATGTTGGTTGGTATAATTGCTTTGTTAAGTTATTTGTTATTTTCATGTGAACTTACTAAGCATTTATGCTTACTCCTTCCCTTCCATTCCTTGTAGTTTTGACAAGCCGGTTTGGAGATCAGGATGGTCGGAAGCACGCTCACACTATCAACGGACCATCTCGGTATGGTGGCGTGCATATTTTGGGAATATGGCATGTATAGCATTATAATCCTTTTGTGTATATAATCTTATGATATAGCTCACGGATGGCATGGAAATTTTTGAGAATGATTAGCTATTGGAGTGACTAATCGAAATTATATTTGATAACATGTATGCTTTATGTGCTAACTAATCTATGGAAATCCATAAAATGGTGAAATTGGCTATAAAATAGAATCACACAGCAGCAGTGACGTGAGTTTGAAAAATCACTAAAAATAGTATAGATAGAATTAGATGATGAATAAAATATGAAATTGAATCTAAATGAACACATTTTCATGTGGAGTAAACAAAATTTGTAAAAGAGTTATATTTTATGAAATATTTACGTTTTTCTGAAACAGGGTCAAAGCAATTTCTAAATCCCCTGTTCTAAATTTAAAAATTCACCATAAATTGTAAAAAACCAATTAGGAGTTGTACCTTATATGTATGAAATCCTTATTGAGTCTAGTTTTATGAGAAACAAATGGAACAGTCATTGAAACTCTGGATAGGGATATATCTGATCCGTAATACCCAGGGGTTAGAGTAGTCGAACCCTGAAATAGGGGAGACTTTAACTAATAAACTATACTAATTGGCCCAACCAAAAATTCTATAAAAAAATAAGTAGATAGATATATGAGTCTAGTTTCAGGAAAAATTTACGGATCTTAATTTATAGTTTTTGAACTCGAGATATGAATTTTTAAGCGAGTGTGATGCAGTTAGCCAGCTTGTCTGGAAATTTTAAAAATAAATTGTTTGAGCTGTTTAATTAATGAATTAAGTCCGTTAACACCTCGTGCTCGACTCCGGCGATGGTCTCAGGTATGTGGGTGTTACAATAAGCTTATATTTAAGGTAAGATAAATGTTTATGTATCATTATGAGAGATGTATGATTTGAGCATGTTTGAACTTTTAAACTTATGATTTTGACCATTCTTGAGAAAAGTATCGATAAAATGGATCAAGGTATCGATACCAAACCAATTGAACAGTTTTAAAATTTAACAGTATGTAAATTTAGTATCGATACTTTTCATCCAGTATCGATAATTTTTTTAAAAACATCAATACATATTTCAATGATATTGATACTTTGTTCAAGTTTTGTAAAATTTATAATTTTGTCATTTTTCATGCTCGAGTCCAACTCTTTGTTTTCTAAGGCTCGTTTTAAACTCTTTTTTGTATGAATACCATGTTTGACTAATGTTTGTTTATTAATGATTGTTTTAATTAAATTTTGAATTGGAATTACGTGATTTTGAACTGCTAATTATCATAGCATCTCGTAACCCTAATTCGATGACGGAGACGTGTGAGGGGTGTTATAACATATATATACGTTTTGCATCTGACTTTTGAAATTATCTTCGTCGCTTGTATTGTTCTACCTTAAAAAGAAAATTTCCCCTCACTATGGAAAGGTACTCCAAACTTCCTTGATTTGTATTTTATGAACTTATCTTTTATATGCATATGCCAAAGCTGGGCAGTGGTTGGATAATAGAACTTTTTTTGTATAATTCCTATTACTTTCTTAAAAGATGTGTTATAAAAAAAAAAGAATAATAGTTTTTAACTAGAAAGGGAAAATCTTCATAACTATTTTCTCAATTTAAATTAAGCCGAAAGATTTGAATCTGTTTGTAAAACCCTAGTCCGTTAGGGGGATTCTATCTGGTTGATTGATACACACCATATCTTACTGCCGAACTTAAGGATCTTACAATCTAAGCTTATAATCTAACAATTTGACACTAAAAGCTTTAAGAAATCAACAATAATAACTTTTAAAAACTTTAATAATTTTATAAATTAATCCTTGGGCTAGCTAAATCAAACTCTCGGAATCTCAAAAACATCAAATTTACAAGAAATGGGCTAAAAACGGCTTACTAATTTGAAGAACAAAGCTTGAAAACCTAAAAAATCTTCTCTCTCTTTGCTACTTGAAGAAATAGTCATGGAGAAGTGAAAAAGATGAAGCCTTTTCTCTTTCTTTCTATTACTTAACTATATATACTTAAATTAGTTATTAATAAACCAAAGGTTAACTTAATCAACTTTATTTAATTTACTGTTAATCCTATTAATAAACTAAAGTGGATGCTAACATGAAATGCCACTATCAACTAAGGATAATTGGACCAATGGCTCTTTTGGTCCCTAGCTAATTAAAATATATGACAAATTGCACTTTTACTAATTTTATGATTTAGTTCTTGTACCACAATTAACAATCAATTCAACACAATTACTAAACCAAAACTCAATATAATACTAAAATAGACTCATAAATATTAATTAATTAATAATATTTACTGACTCAAATGTCAGAATTGGGGATTCAAAATCGCCATTTTCGACACCACTAAAAAACGGACTGTTGCAAAAGATTTGATAGATAAAAGAAGAAAATGAAAGGGAAAGAGGAGAAAACACTGAAAGTTTTACTGAAATTTTCCTTGAATTCCTAATGCCTTTTTGAAGATAGTTATTAATAAACCAATCAGAGAAGTCAAATACAAAATCATTTCCAAGTCGTTATTATTGTTTGTTATCACATCCAAGTAATACGCATCGTATCACTGATCTGCCACAATTTATTATGGAAAATTAAGCTTTTTTTCATTACTTAAGAGCTTGTATTCAAGTAATTTTATGTTCATTTTCAGATTTTTTTAGTTTTAAGCTTAGATTGAATAAATTAAGCTTCTGTGTTGATTTATGACTAAATTTATTCAAAATTCATAGAATGTATGAGTGAGGGCACTTGTTTGAAATGAGATAATTGGAAATTTTATGTAAGACAGATATGAATAATAAATTGTTTGAAGTGGGTAGAATTAAATGTTAACGTGTCATTCTTATGGCAATTCACATGTATGTCACATCAACAAAGTTCACAAACGTTATTTTACATTCATTTGGAGTGATTTGATAAAAAAAAGTTTAAATTAAAAACTAAAAGAGACGAAAGATTAAATGGAGAGTTAAAATAATTTTTTTTTTGTAAAGTTAGAAGGGTAAGTAAATCATTATGCCATAATAAAAATATCATATCAAACTTTAAATTCTATAGTTAAATATATAAGAAACCTGAAAGGCTGGCTAAGCTAAAAAAGAAAGAGAATATAAAGGAAAAAGAGAAAAATATAATAAAGAAAAGGTTAGAGATGGGAAAGGAGAGGAAAGAGAGAGAAGTTGTAATAATAAGATGGGTGGTGATGTGTTCCTTATGTCACATACACAACCATAGCTTTTAAGTGGACTTCATTTGTGTTGTTCCTTTTTTCCCTTTTATTTGATATATATTATACACTAATTTACATCTTTATTTTTTTTATTATTGTCTACTCACTAAAATTTATAACTCTAAAATTATCAACATGTATTAGACCAGTGTTAAAGGTATATTCTACCTCTAAAATTTATAACTCTAAAACTTGCACATAAGTGCCACATATACGTAAGTAGTCAAAGCTACCTCATAACATGTAACGCTCGTAATGGAGCTACTCATGGGCCTACTTACATAAGATATCGGTCAGGGTGTAACTACGCGGGCTGCTCACACAAGCTGTCAGGTATCCGAACCACTCAGGATTGCCTAGCCACCGGTAGAACACACACAAGACCAGTACCCAGAACCAAATTACAATCCGTGCCTAAGGAAAAACTAACAAATTGATTGAGTGTACAAGAGAAAAACTTAATTCGATGAGTTAATGGACTACCATGGGTGTTGCAACATTCAAGGAGAAAGTCACAACAATGAAAAAAGCCACTTAACTAATTTTCCAATTCAAATCCACGAAGCAAGCTACTAGAGAAAATTTCGCAACATAAAAAAGGTAAAGTTGTGACATCAAGGAGCAATTTCACATTCACCCACATCAAAATTAGAGCAAATTGCTCATAAAGTCACAACATTGGTACAGAATGATGCAACATTGGGCCCAACAAACTAAAATTTCTACAAAGGGTGTGTTTGTCTGTACAACCAACATTAAATTGTAATGTCACACCTTGAAAATTGACGAATCTGAAAAGGTGAGTAGAGTAGGTATGTAGGTCGTTGGGCGCGTTATGGTAACATAATCTACCACCCTATTGGCTTGATGGTGAGTTAGAGTATTGGCGCATATTAGGGTTAAAACAGTCACCTATTGGCGGTATTTAAGGAATTGATCGCAATATGTTTCCAAGGGAAAAAAGATTACACCCAAAAGAGTGAACGTGAATCTGTCAAGCGTGTGAGGAAGTTGTAGGAGACTTAATTGTCTTTAATTTCTCATCTTTTACTTCTATACAAATATTTTCCTCAAAGAGATATACCTATCTAAACAGTATGCCCTAAAGTTTTGTTTGAACATTAAGAGCTTGTCAAGAGTATGAGGAAGTTGTAGGAGACTTAATTGTCTTTAATATCACGCCGAACGTGGGTCACCGCCAATATATGGTGTGCCCAATTTGCATGAGTACTATCGAATTGGATTTTATGTCGAGTTTGGTTAGGAGTTGTTGGGATCCTGCATCAACAGGAGTAGAAATCAAAGTAAATAGTAAAGTGACAACATGTGTGAAAGATTGCTTGTACACTAAAACAATCCAATTAAACAAATCATCACAAGAAACATGCTGGTCATTTCTCAACAGGATTCAATTAAATTGATTTAATCCTCCTTATGACTGGTCAACAGTAAATTAAACCTTCACCGAAATTTTTGTACCTACCTTGGATTTGGTGGGGAAGTCAAGGGGATCAAAAGTATATTTATGGGAAAGAGACATTTTAGATGGTTTTTCTATCTGCTTAATGTTCAGGCTCTTCTTCCTAACCTCACCATTCTCTTCTTCTTATTTTTCTTCTTCTTCGTTAAAATCGAACTAAGATCTCGTTTAATAAGTAGATGATTCTGCCTTTTTGTTGCTATTGTTGGATCGAGAAGGATTGTCGAAACAGAAGCTTTGGACTAAGGTAAAGGTAAGTCTTTGGTAAGTATCTAGAAATGACTTTTGTATATCATTCTAATTCGAATAAATGGTTGATGCCTCTGCTGATAGGTATATCTCTTTGAGGAAAATGTCTGTATAGAAGTAAAAGATAAGTAATAAAAGTTGTTTGAATATGAGGTAGCATGATAAGTGTCTTTGTTGTTAGAGAGTTAGTATGTCAACTTTGAAATATGTGGATGATAATAATCAGTGTTACTTATGTGTGTATATGGTCAAAGTTTAAGTAAAAAGATCTTTGAGGTGGTACAAGTCCAATACATGCAAATCTGTGATATAAAAACAAAGAGGAAATATATTGTGTAGCCTCCGGTAGGGCAGATATATTGCTAACTGGATAGACAAATCTCTGTGAAATAGAGATTTATTGTATATCCTCTGGTAAGATAGCTACGGTGCTAACTAGTCTGGAAAATCATTGAATAAATCTATGGAAAGTCCATGGTCATGGCATTATATGTTAATACGCCAACAGTATGTAAAGGTATAAGACCATGTGGGAGAATCCCCATGGCATCCACAGAGATGGTCTACCGGGACAGTAAACACGGATTACCTAGAAAGGCTTTATGGCGTATCATTTGGAAAGCCTTTGAGGTGTATCATTTGGAAAGTCTATCTGGCATATCATTTGGAAAGCCGTCGTAGTGAGTTGTCATCTATCATTATGGGAAACCTACGCATATCTAAGGCATTATATGGGATTCTAATACTTGGATTAAAACATTATATTTTTCTAAGCAAGTTTGATTGTCTAGACTGATCTTAATACATAATATAATTGGTCTACTGATAATCACTGGTTCCTGTAAAAGAATCCATAAAAAATAACATATGTTGAGTATCATTCTGAGGAGTGCCTTCAACTACCTTTTGCAAAGAAAATTTGTAATGGGATTCGAATTATGGGGTGAAGTTAGATTGACACATGATTGTTCGCCAACTAGGAATCAGAAAAGTATTCGTCAAGGTCTAAGAAAGAACCCAAGCCCTTGAGTCGAAAGATTCTAAGACCTCGTAAAAAGGTGATAATGAGTGAGACACATTAAGTTCCTTTGAACTTATATGCGTCTTTTGGTATACAAGCCTTTTGGTAGACCGAGGACAATATTTTGCATACAGAGAGACATTTATATAAATATGTTTTTCAAATGACAAGTAGTAATATACGCTACGAATATGTCTATCTTATCAAACACTTTGTTGTAAGGTTTTATTTTACCTTTGAAAGTTTGTGACAAACAATAAATGTATTATTCAGATCTATTGTCTTAGAAATGATTTTATAAAGATAAGAGGTACATTCAGTATGACTTTCAAGAATTGTATAATTTTGTTAAGTATGTAGGTATTGTGACATCTTATATTCGAATCCGGTAAAGTAGATAGGGTATAGGGTGTTACATGTAATGTGAGAATTAGTGGACCTAAATTGGTCATAATACATTAACACAATAAATATTAGCTCAAGAAAATAGATTAATGGGGTTGTTTTTAGTTTATTCTTAGTTCTTTTCATAGATTGTTATGGTTTTAGAATTAATTTAAGGATTTCTTTCAATTGTTACAAGACTTGGCTCTTTTCAATTAAAGTTTCTTTTTAGTTTATCTGTTTACTTTATTTTTCATTACGATTTTCGCCAAAGCAACAATCAATTAATTGTTTGTGGGTTCAAGCAATCAATCATTCTATAACACCTTTAACCCGTATCAGTTGCCGGAATAGGATTACGGAGCATTACCGGAATAAATAGATCAAATATAGACATTTAATATTTTTTAACATTCATGTCAGATATTATTCATAAAGTCCCTTATATGAGCCCTCAAGGCCTAGAATATACATTAGAAACAAGTCGGGACTAAATCGGGTACTTAGAGAATTTTTCGCGAAATTTCAAAATTTTTCCTATGTGCAAGGTACACATGCCCGTGTGGGCATTCAAAATGGGGCACACAGTCGTGTCCCAGCCCGTGTCTGTACCCGTGTAATTCTCTGAATTGGGTTACACGGCCAAGTCACTTGCCTGTATACTAGGCCATGTAGAGGTGCAAGGGTCACACAGCCAAGCCACATGCCCGTGTGCCAGGTCGTGTGATTAATTCTTAGCATTCTGTTTTGAAATTTTAAAGATGTAAAGAACACACGGCCAAACCACACGCCCATGTGTTAGGCTGTATATCACACACGGCTAAGACAGACGCTTGTGTCTTTACCCATGTGGACAAAATAAGGTCATTTCCAAGCCTTATTTCTCACCTAATTTGTATTCTACCTACATCAACACTTTAACACTTTCACAACCCAATCCAAGACATTTGAACCAAGCCAAAATCAAGTCTTATGCTTGACATATCACTTCATAAATCTATATATCCAAACTTAACTATTTGACCAAAAATACATATAGACATACTTATGAAGTTTACTATTAATTAACCATACTAAACACCCATATCAAACATAACATTATACCATATATATACATCAAAACACATTCATCGCAAGCCATTCTAATAGCTAATTACAACCAAAATCACATACATGTCATTATGGCCTAATTTAACCTATACATGCCATTATAACCAAAAGTAATTTACTAATTATACCAAAATGAGTCGAGAGATAGTGTGATGTTGATCCGACCAGCTTCCAACCAAATTGAGCTTCCGAATTATTATAAAATAGAGGAAATAAAACAGAGTAACCATTTAATGTTTAGTAAGTTCGTATAACATGAAATTTAACTTACCATTTAATCTTAATTAAGGTAAGCATATAAAGCATACTCAAGTAAGATGGCCAAAAGCCCTAGCACATATCCTCATCAACCATGTTAGACACATATTTCCATACAAATGTCAAGGAACATGTATGAGCTCAACAATATCAAGTTTCCATGTTCGTAACTTTTCACTTCTTGTATTCATATATCAATTCCATATACTTCATGTATATACGAGTAATGATTCACTTTGAATTAATTTATTTTCTCATATCAGGATTTTGTCCGTTGAATCATTTAAAAAATCGATGGATACCCGGGTAGTACATTCGAAATGTACAAATCTGTAACCCGTCAATTCATATTCAGAAATGCTCATACAAGCACATAAACAGGAAGCCCTCTCTCGAGCCATATAACAGGAAGCTCATATGAGCCATGTAATGGAAATCTTATTCGGGCTGTATAACGGGAAGCTCATAACAGCCATATTCAGGAAGCTCATAACAGCCATATTCAGGAAGCTCATGCGAGCTAATAATGGGTAGCTCCGAAGAGTCATTAATTAGGAAGCTTCGGATAGCCAGATATTGGGATGTTCAAGTGAGCTATATCAAGAAGCTCTGGAGAGTAATTAATCAGGAAGCTCACAAAGAGCCTTTAATTGGGAAACTCCAAAGAGCCATATATCGGAACGCTCATAAGAGCTGTGGTGTGTCTACAACACATGCAGGATCACAACCAATCGAGATGCTCCGAAGAGCTATTAACGGGAAGCTCACAGGAACCATATAATGGGAAACTCGAGAGGGAAAAATATTGGGATGCTCATGAGAGCTAATAACGGGACGCTCTTTTGAGCTATGGTGTGTCCGCAACATATGCAGGACCACAACCAATTCGGGAACCCTATATTCATTGAATCTCATTTATCCAAACGGGACTTATTATTTATCAGGTATTATCAGATATGTGATCAATTTCATACATACGACATTTATACAATTCACATATACAACATCCAATTCCAACATATAAATATACACAATTTAGTTATACGAACTTACCTCAACAAGTGTTCGCGTATTTGTAATCTACTAATCTGATACCTTCTCTTTTCCTTATTCTACCACTGTATTCGGTCTATCCGAATCTAAATGCATGAATTTAACATCAATTCATATTCAATTCAATTCAATTCACACTTTAGGAAAAATTACCATTTTGCCCCTATACTTTTAATTATTTTTGATTTCATCCCTAGGCTCAGAAAATGAAATTCATGTAATTTAATCCTTATTCTAAGCTTAGTCGATTTTTATATGTCACAATAGAAGCCCATGTATTTCATAAAATTTAGAATTTTTTCATAAATTTTACAACTTTTCAATTTAGTCCCTAAATCATAATTTCATCAAAATTCCCTTTACAAAAGTTGTTTATCTATCAACAACCTTTCATTTTTTACCATAAAAATTCATAATTCATGCATACTCATCCATTGAAAAATCCTAGTACTTTGATAACTTTACAAATTAATCCCCGAAATAGCTAGATTAAAGCTATTACGATCTCAGAAATAAAATTATTAAAAATGGGACAAGGAAACATACCTAATTGAGCCAAATAAGTTTTCTCAAAACCCAATTTCCATGGCTAAGGTTTCCATCTTTTTTATTTGGGAAAGATGATGAAAATGATGATATTTTAGTATTTAATTAAAATATCATTTTTTATTATTTCATCTTTCTAATTTAGTCCTTTTCTTTATTTAATTTTTTCATTGATGAATCATCATACTTATCTACTAACCCCTCTTAATGGTCTATTTGCCATATAAGGACTTCAAGTTTTGAATTCCATAGCTATTTGATACTTATAACTACTAGAATTCAACTTTTCTATTTCATGCAATTTAGTCCTTTTACTAATTAAACATGTAATTGGTAAAATTTTATTAAGGAAATTTTTATACGATATTTCTATCATAATTCAGACCATAAAATAATATTAAAATAACTTTTCTTTTCGGATTAGAATTTGTGGTCTCGAAAGCACTGTTCCAATTTCACTAAAAATGGGCTGCTACATATCCAATCAATATTCTCGGATTTCTAAGCAACGCTTTCCCTTCTATTTTATTTTTCATTTTTTTGAATGTTCTATAACTAGGTAGGAATGTTTGCATCTAAAGTGATCGACAACTAAACCCTAGGAAGGTTGATTGGCCGAAGAGGGAGCAGTTAGCTCGGATTTAGGGTTTCTAAACTGGTTAGTTGGTTTAGGTTGAATGTGATCAAACCCTGGAATTAACGACTCTAAGAATTAATTTAGGTTAATAAGACCGAAAGGGTATTCTACTTAACACCAGTTCAACCTAGCCCGGTTTAATTTATCGGGTTGAAAGATAAGTGAGTTAAATCGATCAGTTGACTTAATTATAGGCCAAAAGGTATCAATTAGGTTCATTGTTAGCTAATTCGTAAAACCCCCTAAATCTAAGTTAACCATGAACACAAAAGTTAATCACCCTTTTGTCTGATTAATCAGTTATTTGGTGTTTTTGTCTTTTATGCACTTTAGTTCTTTTCTGCAAACTCTCTATTTTAGTTTTAGTTGTAATATGATAAGTAAATTAGTATATATTTAGACTTAGTTTAACGTGTTCTTCCATATTGTTAATTTAGTTTAAACAAACCTCCCTCGAGTACGATTTTGCAACATGTGCTTGGTATTTGACCATTTGTCAAATAATTTTTTGCAGCCATAAGGTTTGAGGGTCTTGATATTATAAATGATTGAAGGATTGGTTGATGGGGGTTAGGAGTTGGTGGTTCAAGTACCTTAGATCCCATTGTTGTAGTTTCTTATAAGCAAACAAAATTGTTGCAGATTTGGGGGATTTTTTTTCACAATTCCAAATTTGAGGTTCTTTTTTTGTTTTTTGATATTCTAATTGGTTTTGGGATTAAATGAGTGATGTTTTCTTTTTCTTTTTTTGTTGAATATCCATTTTAAGTATTCATTTAATTATTTTATTTGTTTGCATGTTTGCCTGTCCTCTTGAATCAAAGCATTACTGGATTATTGATGAATGTTCTTCAATTTTCTTCAAATTTATTTATAAAATCTCGTAAATTCTCAGAACATTCTCTTCTCCTCCCACTTGATTTAGAATTTTAAAACTAAAGAATATAAAAATTAAAAAAGAAAGTATTTTGTTTAGTTCTTGAGGAAGAAAAGAAAAGAAAATAGAAACAAATTATTAGAGAATAAGGAAATCGAGAAAAAAAAAGAATCAAAGAGTAACACGAAAAATTGAAGAAAATGTTTAAACTATATTATTTATAAAGAAAGGATAATTTCAAATGTGGAAAGAAATTGTAAATAAAATTTTAAATAAAATAATTTTACTTATTTTTTTAAAATATATATTTTTTATGAATTTATAAAAAATAATTTTGAATGAATTTATAAAAAAATTATATATTTAATTTTTTATAAATTTTATGGTCGTTTAAAATTGTTTAAGACATTTTAACCTAAAAAAAAAGACTGAATTTCTTAAAAAATATTATCAAACATTTTTAGCATATTTGTAAGAAAATGCTTCAAGCTGAAAGCGCTTTTTGCCCCCAATATTTTTTTATTTTTTATGTCATTTCTTGTGAAAATAAAACTTACAAAATAAGTCTTTATATAGAACTCAAATCTCATTTTTTTTGTTTTCTTAAGGGATGTGGGATATTGCTTACTTTTTTAACTTATTAAATAACATTAAAGACTACACTTAATTTTTAAAAATTAAGGACAAAATTTTGTACAACATTAAATTCTAAAAAAATATATTTTTTTATCTTTAAATGCTATTCATTTGTTTGAGATTATTCAGATTATAATTTGAGGTTAGTCATTAGACAACTAATTATTATCTTTAAATTATTTTTTGGGTAATTCGAGTCAATAATTCATGTTATTTATTTTATATTTATTTTATTTTTTTATCAAGAAAGTTTTATATATTCGTACCGTATTTGTGTTATTTTTTTGTTTTATAATCATGTATTAACTTATATTTAAAAAAATTATTTACACTTGCAAAATTTTTATCCTTTTTTACAAATAAGAAAAAAATAAAAATATTCTAATAATAATTATTTAAGCACCAGAATAGATAAGGAAAACAAAGTAAGGTAAAACGAACAAAATAAAAATTTAAGAGTACGGAGGTCCCTTAATTCTCATTGCCCATTGCCGGCTAATGAATTGAAGGTCAACAATGCTGATCTTTTATCACTGCTCCTTTTTTTCTTCAAAGTTGTAACAAACGCTACATCATCATCAAAAACCCACTAAAGAACTTAAAGCTTAGCTTAAGGATAAGTTGTTGTGTTGGATCATGCCCTTAAACAGGAGTAAGCTCTATTTTTATCATCTACACTTATGGATTTATTCTTCATCGCTTATTTTTGGAGCCACAATTACTTATAGCACCATAAACGTTTAAAACTTTTCGCACAGGAATTCTTCATTTATGGACAATTTCCTTCGGTTCACACTACAAACACCATCATTTCTTTATTTCTTTATTTTGTTCATTACGAACACCATCATTTCATTCCGCTTCAAGTCATACACACTCAATGGCCCTGAACTACCGCGGTAGTGGTTGAGTCTCACATGTGATCTTCCATCCTTTTTTAACCATTGGAGAAGATGCTGAATTTGACCCTGGCAGTCCCTTCTATTTAGTCATTTGAATTCACTTACCCACGAAATCCATTAACCCTACGAAGCCTGTGACAACTACATAGTAACTATGTTGCTGTACGTCTAGCTGGAAGAGGCTCTACAGACTACAGTCTTGGTCTTGGTCTCGGGCTTTGCGGCTCTTAGGTGCTGCTAATTTCAATGTTAAAGCTTCATTGTTGTTTATGTTGCTGCTTAGCATCAGTTTGCCCTTAGAAACATCATTAGGCTTTGATTATGCAGACATCCTTGAAAGTATCTTAAATCAAAATGGAAAGTAATTTGAGGAATAATAACTACCTTCAAGCATAAAAAATATCTAATTACCATAAAAATTATAACTATACTCAATCATTTAAATTCACACGATAATTAAAACAAATATATATTGGTTTTAACTGAATCCGAATAATTTGGAAAGACACAAATTCCATTCCCAGGGGATCAGTCAATTAGAAAAAAAAAGAAACTCTAAAGTTGCTATCTTTCTTTCTTGGCTGGGGAAAAAAATGAACCTTTCCTTACTCTTGTTTCTTAAAATTGTAAACAGGATAGGGGAGTGAAGCTTCCATTAGAGACAAGTTTACAAGAATTATTTTTGTGGGATTTATCCCATCTCAATCGTCCATGACAAATGTGGAAGAATATCACAAGAATTCTCGATTCATTTTCTATTCAACCAGGTAGATGTTACATTTTTACAAATTATTTACTTTCTTTTCTTCTGCTGCTCAAATGGTATTTTAATGTAATTTATTTTATTGAATTGTGTCACTAATTTGTAAAATTCTCTTCCTTTTCTTGGTTAGTGTTTGATGCAATTGTGGTTGTTTCATTTGGAGATATGGATACTTTTTGGGTTTAATTCTTTAATTTTAAAAAATAAAAAACTCCACGTTGGTATTTCGTGAAATTCTTAACATCTGATCTAAATTAATGAAAAATGAAAGAATTTATTTCCCAAGTATTTCAAGTTTTTTATATATGTTTCAGAGAAATGCAAACCATATAATCTTAAGAAGGCTGTTGAAGATGAACCATAGCATCGCATATATGAAGCAAGGAATGGCTTCTTTAGCTCAAGCTCCTCCTACAATGTCCATTGCTCGAATTCCACAGGTTCGTTCCAACAGCATACAATTGTTAAAATCCTCAAAGGTGCCACATTTGCTCGCCATCCATCACATTCACATCAGACGATACCCTTCTATTTGCTGCACAAAGTTACCTCCATGGGAACATTCACCACTCACATCGGTTCACACTGACAAATCTGGTAATAACTTCTTGGAAAACCCATCTGAATTGTTTGAAACCCTTCGTTCTGGGAATAAAGCTGAGAATCCAACAACTAAAGCTGATCATCTCACAGCTACGACCGATCGGGCATTGGCAGCAGCACAGGCTCGATATCTTAAGTTGCCAATGTGGGTGTTTGGCCCTTGTCTTCTTCTCATTACAGGCATGGTTCCCACCCTATGGTTGCCAATATCCACTATATTCATTGGCCCAAATGAGGTCAGCCTTTTTTCCTTGGTTGGACTCGATTGCATCTTCCATCTGGGTGCAACCCTTTTTCTCCTCATGGCTGATTACTGTGCCAAGACAATGAACCTGAGACAAGTCTCCAAGTCCAAGTCTCCTTCCAATTACCAGTTATGTAACCTAGGTGCAACTTTGGCTGGATTTTTGATCCCTCTGATGTTACTTCTTGCTTCCCAAAGGGGTTTCATGCAACCTCACCTGCCTTTCCTCCCATTTGCAGTTCTATTGGGTCCCTACATGCTGCTTTTGTCGGTTCAGGTGCTAACTGAGATTTTGACCTGGCATTGGAAGTCACCGGTTTGGTTGGTGACTCCGATTGTGTACGAGGGCTACCGTGTGTTGCAACTGATGAGGGGATTGAAACTCGGGGCTGAAATCGATGCACCAGCATGGGTGATGCACTCAATCAGAGGCCTGGTCTGTTGGTGGATACTGGTTCTTGGTATGCAACTCATGAGGGTTGCTTGGTTTGTTGGTTTTACTGCTCAAGCTAGTCAACAACAGGTTTCTTCTTCTGCTTCTGATGCTCAACACTAAACACCCACCAGTAAAATGTTAAAAACAAAATTTTGGGTTTTGATAGTATACGAATCAAATGAGGCGTATGTACATGTTTATCATACATTCCTTTCCCCTGAAGAGGACTAGTGAACATACTTGTAAGAAATGTTATTTACATTGAATAGATTATTATAGGAAATGTTAGTATTTGTTTCATAAGTCTGATTCGACATAAACTTCCCGTAGATGTGTGAATAGGGTTTGATATAAGCTTGTCAGCAATTTGTATATCACAGATCAGATGGAGTTGAAAGTTTGAAACTTAATTATTATGTTTAATCAGTGATTATTTTTTAAATATGCATTTTCCTAATTTCTCTAATTAAGTTGTTGTCTAATTAACTCATGACACCAACTCAATAAAAAATTTAAATAATAACTAGAAATTTTATCACACAAATATAATTTAAAAATAATACTCATGATTTCTTTTTTATTAAAATCTTATCACAATTTGTGATTTAGAAATAATGAATTATTAAAATAACATATAATAAATAATAATAATAATATGATTTAGAACTAATAATAATAATAATAATAATAATAATATATGAAATATGCACGATATTAAAATAAAAAATTAGATTAATTTGTAAGTAAAATGAAATTTAAGCAAAAAATACATCAGATGAATAATACTAAATGAATACAATTGTTTATGATTGTTAAACACTTGTTTTTCTTTTATCAATCTGGTGTCACGCTAGCTCATTTGTGATACTAAGTCAATCAACAATATTATTTATACTAAAAATTCAGTCACAATTAATTTTCCAACTTTTTCTACAACAACTACTAACTTTGCTCCAGCAAATGAATAAAACAATTTCATATTTTTAACATAAAAAACCTTCTCCTCAACAAGCAATTTTTCTCCTTAAAATTTAACTCTAAAAGCCTTCTCCATATATTTTCATTTTATAAGAAAACTCTACTATCCAATATGAAATATTTTTCAAACTGTTGGAAAAAAATCTGACGTGACTATATAAATCAGAAAAACGCTTCTAATGACATTCATTTTACATGAAGACTCACTCTGCCAGTTATAACGGAATTCTCAAAATAGAAAACATTGAATTTTTTCATTGTTTTATATTTCGATTCCACCATCATATATGATCCTAATTAAAACCTAAATTTAAAATCCTAACTGCTGAAGGTGTGTACTTTTGCCCAATAGGTATGCCAAATAATTAATATAGTTAATTTGTTACGTAATTATATTCAAGAAGCTTAAAAATTATTGTGTGGCTTTCCACGTTTTTAAGTTTACTTTACTTTTTTTTTTATATTATAAGATAATGGTCAAATTTTAATTTTAGTTAAAATGATATGTTGAAATTTAAAATTTAATTCATCTACTCTAATTTTTGACATAATTTGGTCCTACTTTTATAATGTCATTAATTAGTTTAAATACTTAATATTGTTAACTATTTCAATAAAAATATTTATGTCAAAATTTCTTAGAAATATTATCCCAACAAAAAAATTATTTTATTACGATGAATTCAAATAGATATTTTTAAGAACAAATTCATATTAACATTTTAAATGTTATTTTCATTATTACATGACTACCAAATAAATTTTTATAATTTCAAAATATCACGCTAGAATTTAATAGAAGAAATTTAACAACGATTACAATTAGATCTAAAACTTTTAATCCAAAAAAGTAAAATGATTAAATTTCTAAAAGTAAAATAAGAGAACTATATTCCAAATGCATAGAATGTATAGAGATTTAAAATATATTTTAACTTTTAAATTTTCACTCCATAATTTAACAGTAAAAATAATCAACACAACTCAAAGCGTGACAACTGTACTAATTATTTGCTTAAAGTTTTTCTTTTTTTAAAATACTTAAATACATTATTTTTATTTTATTTACCGTATCAAATTTAAATTTGGATTCCTTTTTTTTTGTACTCCAGCTTTTCCAAATTTGGTCCATTTTACTTTTATATCTTTTCGAGTTTTAGTTGATTTTTGCCTCCTATTTACTCAGAAAGTCCATATTATATTTGGGTAACTGTACGGAGGTAGAGCTTTGGGGGATTTTGAATAGGTTAAACCTTATTTTGGATAGACGTTTTGAGAAGATTCTAATAAAAACAAATAGTATTGAAGCTCTTAATGCGATAATGAAAGATACTTTAGGAAACTCTAATTCTATCATAGTCAAAAAAATTCATTAAAATCTAAAAAAGATGAAGCAATGGAAAATTCAACATATTCCCAAGGAATATAACTTAATTGTTGATAGTCTAATCAGAATAATTCATGCTAAGAGACTAGGCTTAAATCTATTTGAGAATTCTCGTTTGAAAGTATAGTTTATTTACTTTGTATCTTTCCTTCTTTCACCAAAAAAAAAAGTCCACATTATAATCAATATAACGAAAAGACAATTATAACCCTAAATGGAACCGCATGATATTGTAAAAAATGGAACCGGAAGTCGAAAGTCGAAAGTCGAAAGTTTAAGACTGACAAACATCACTGTCCTCCCACGTTCTTGCTTTTAAGCTCTTTCTCAAACACTAGTTCCCATTCGTCTCTTTCCTCCGTTGCCGGAGGACTAGAAAGCCCACCGCCACCCTCAAGGACTGCCGGAAGCGGCCTATATTTAATAACTCCAACTAACATCTTCGCGATCCACTCACGATGAGCACAGGCGAACTTCTCGGCATCAACCTTCAAGAGCTCCAATTTCCCTGTAAACATCTTCCAATGACTTTCCCTTTCCGAAGATTTCCATTTCTGCGTTGTCAATTGTTTCCAATTCTAGCATTTGTTGCTTGTTCCTGAATTAGTTGAACTGAGAAAGCAGATCTCCTGTTCTCTAAACTTGTCCAACAAGCCGACAATTATGTAGCTTTTAAGGTAATTATGGTAAAATAAAGACGCAAAGTATATAATTGTTAGGAATCGACCCGATTAAACAACGAATAAGACAATAGCGGAATAAATTGAGAAATTGAACACACAAATTTAACGTGAAAAAATCCTTTCAAAGAGGATAAAAAACCACGAGTAAAGATAATTTTACTATAATGAATGAAGATTAAGACTAAACCACGAAAACTCGAAAATAAAAGAATCCTCAAAACGTAAACACAAAATTCTTTAAATGTGTTATGAGTTCTAATATCTAATGGGTGTATTTTTCTAAGGTTGTAAAAGAGCCTATTTATAAGCTAAATTCATAGGTCAAATAATAATAAAATAATCTAAACTAATTAGTGTTTAATTGAAACAAATAAACTAAGTTTTAGTGAAAGATTATTTCTCAAATTTAACTGAAAATAGTAGTCATATTTAACAATAATAATAAATAAATAAAAACCTTCTTCTTTATTGGGATTTTGTTGTAACCTAGCAATACTTAGATTCTTGATCTTCTACATAATCTTTTTGTGCGTATGTGTTGTGCTTTTCGCAGGTCAAAACGACAAATCCAAAGAAGTACTGTGTAAGGCCCAACACTGGAGTTGTTCTGCCTGCCTCTACGGGCAACGTTATTGGTCTCTCTCTCTCTGCCACAGAGTTTGAGTTTAACTATCATTATTTTAGTTAATCATGTCTAATGTTTAATTTACGAAGCAGTTACAATGCAAGCACAAAAGGAAGCACCTCCCGATATGCAATGCAAGGATAAATTTTTACTTCAGAGTGTGGCTGCTAGTCCCGGAACCGCAGCAAAGGATATAACTCCTGAGATGGTATTTGCTATGCTATACTCTTTTGTATCAGATTTGAGAATTGGGTTTTGTGTTTTCTAATTGTTTGCTTTCGAATGTGTTAGTTTAATAAGGAATCTGGGAACCATGTTGAGGAGTGCAAGTTGAGGGTTGTTTATATTGCACCTCCTCAGCCTCCTTCCCCTGTTCAAGAAGGATCCGAGGAAGGGTCTTCATCTACGGCTTCAGTCTCAGACAACGGTAGCTTGAACGCTTCAGAATTTACATCTGTGAGTATTCATCGGGTTTTAGTGTTTTTCAGTCTGCTCCTTAACCAATGTTAATGAGTTTTGTTGTGGTTATATATTATTGTGCCTGCAGGTGCCAAGAGCTCATGTCAAGCAGCATGAACCTCAACACAACTGATCGGATGTAACTTCTCTTTCTCTTTCACTCTTGTTGGTACTGTTAGCTTTGCCATTGGAATCTTATCGGCTGTTGAAAGGAATATTTAACAATTTCTATATAAACCAATGAAGTAAAGTGAATGCATATGATTGCGGTTTCATTTCGTAATCAGCATTATCTAGGAAATGGTATATTAATTTTCAAATTATAAAGTTGAAGAATACATTTGATGATACTGGTAATCATACTTGCACGATGCATCTTGAGGTGGAAATTTTCTTGACTCGTTTTTTCTTTCTATTTTCCCCCTAAATCACTTGTCATCAAACATGGTTCATTTAACATCACTTGTCATAGAGTTAAAGAATGTGCCTCGGCATACCCCTGTGTTGGGGTACTGGACTCTGATGTTGGGGGTACGCTAGCTTGTACATACCCATGTATGCCAATAAGTCCAGTAAAAACTTGTAGAAGAATTTTGTTCATTTTGAGTAAGATTACTGGATTTGCCTTTCAAAAAATTCAACCTTTGGTGTTAACTTCTCACATGCACTTGATGCGGCTCTATCACCTCGGTAGCTAATTCTGGCAATGTTCCTTTGTCACTGAAGCTATTCATTTTAAGTAGACTGATGCTTTGTCATGGCATTTTTATTCTGAAAAGTAGTCTTAATTACAGGCAAGATCTCGCATTTCCAAGCTAGCCGAGGAGAAAAACGCTGCCATTCAGCAAAATAAAAGCCTTCAGCAAGAACTGGTAACTTACTCATAATTTCCTAAGAGTTTCTTGCTGGGCACTTTGGAATATTTATTATATATCTGTTGTCCTGAACTAAGTAACTGGTACCCGCAAGGTTAAGGCATTGAGGACCAATTGCTAATATTTCTGATATAATAGTGCATTATCAACTATCCATGGCCACTGTCCAGCTATCAATAACTTAAAACTGTCTTCACGTTGAAATGGAGCATGAAAATCAGTCCCGAAAACGGGATTTAAAAAATTAGAACAATAGTAGAGAGAAACTGCCGCCGATAATTCTATCGATACAAGACCGACAGTGTTTATGTTAGTAGCTTAATTGCAGCCTCAAATTGAAATTTTAATTTGCAGGAACTCTTAAGACGCAAAGACAGAAAAGCTCACAATGGTATTCCACTCGTGTATGTAATACTTGTTGGCTGAGTTAGCGTCATTTTGGGATACCTCTTGAAAAGAACATGAAGGTGAAAATTACCATTTTCTTTTCGGCCGGAAAAATGAAATGTAGGAGACTTTGAAGATACAAATATTTGACCGATTGATTAAGTTGTAGCTCTTATTGAATGTATCACTTCACTACTGGTCTGTTTGTATGCTAGAAAACCATGTCCAATATGACAGGTAGAAGCAACTGTTGTTCATTGTATTAACCTGCGTTGATCTTTCAATTGGAAAGGAATTAACTGGAATTCACAATTGTGCCATTTTACCCTTCAATTATACTGGACCGATTCAGGCTGAGTCGACCTGAATTTGTCTTTTTTACGTAAAAAATTGGTAAAAGATTTGTCTGGTTCTCAATTTGTCGAGCAATTTAATTCCTAGTAATTTCTAAAGTGAGGTAAATGTTTTTATTTATTTATTAATTATACATATTTTTATTGGTATAATAATACATTTACTCTACAATATTTAAACAAAATATATAAGCATCGAAGGATAAAATTGTTACTATACCAATCAAAGTTATGTATAATTGATGAAAAATATTAACAGTTTAATTAATTGTCTTTAGTTGTTCATTTTTTAAGTTAACAGTGATTAAATTGTTCCAATCTCTTTTAAAGGTATCAATTTACCTATTATCGAAGTTGAGAGGTAATAGAGAGGTGTTTTTACCTAAAAACTAATAGAAATTAGGTTAAAAACTGCCATAGGTCCCTATACTCTTTACAAATTTGGAATTTAGCTTTTGTATTTTTTTTTATTTTTAGGAATTTAGTTTATCCACTTATCAGATTTCAAAATTCAAATTCATTATGTAATTTTTTTCAGTTACATTGTCACCAAGTGAGTATTTGTTTCTTTGAAAATGTCACACCAATAAATTTAACAAAAAATTTAACAGTATTAACAATTGGAGCTGAATTTTAAAATTTAAAAAGAAGAGTGATTAAATTCTTAGACATAAAAGTACAAAGACTAAATTTCAAATTTGTGAAGACTATAAACACCTAGAAATTAATGTGTAAACAAGGTAATGATAATAAGATGAGGGATAAAGCAGTAGTTAGTCCATGAACTTGTAGTAGTTTTCCAATTTGGTCTTTGAACTTTTTTACTCATATTAGTCTCAGAATTTATTAACTTTTTTTTTAATATGGTTATTGAAATTTTAAATTTCTTTAAGGTGTGATTATATGATACTGTTATAAGTTCCTAGAAAAAAAATTTAAAGGTTATAAAGAAAGTATAATATTTTTTATTTTAAATTTAGAGGTTATGAGATGCATATATGATGAAATTGAAGCACACACCTTACCTCTAAGGTGTTAGTTAGAGGAGGGACTCCAAGCAGGAGTGCCTACTTTTTTAGTTTTGGTGTTAAAAAAAAGCAGAAACTCGTGCAATGAAATATTTAAATGTGGTGTTTTGTGGGACGCAGTGAAGGCGTTGTTTCTAAGCAGAATAACATAGAAGGCAAAACCAAAAAGTGCGGACGAAAGAGAGAAGGTATGGTGGGCAAGGGCAAGCATCTATTAAAGTTGAGTGAGATCAAAGATTGCATCATGGAAAATGCCATCTCATAAATAAAATATCAATCCTTAATTCTTTGAATACGGGACCCATCTGTATTCCGAAAAGAAGGGGATCATATGAACCAGAATTAGGGTCCAGTTAGTGACCCACCCAGATCCAGTCATGTTTTTGAACTTGGAAGAAGACAGAAGCTGGCAATTCTCCTCCTATCTTTCTTCTTCAAACAATCACAAATGAATCCCCAGATATGTACTCCTAGGAGCTGCCTTCTTCAACACAAAACTGCTTACTTCGATTCCTTAATGAAAAAGTTGTTCGCCATTACACTTTCTTAGCAAAAAAATAAACACTATGTTCAATAAAAGGGTTTTTTTTACCTTCTAAATACTTTCTAATACAATTAAAAAGACGATTTTTTTTTATTTCAATTTTCAAACAGCTTTTAACTTCAACAATAATACTAAATTAGGTTAAAAAGATGCGTTTGGAGAGTGCATTCAAGAACTCCTTTTCACCTTACATCAATGCAAAATATTATAGAACAAATTTATGACTGGTTTCTTGGGAAATTATTATAGGTATAACCGTACAGTTATGGTTAACTAATCGAATCAGGAGATGAAATATTTTTGCCATGGTGTGTCAGATGAGATTATGATGATGATCAATGGTGTAGCGTCAGTCTCTCACCACTTTCAGGTAATTTGGGGCAATAACGTTTTGAAAGTTTCCGATTTTTTCATTGAAAATAATTTTTACAAATGACTTATTTTTTCGAAATTTTTTTTTTATAGTTGGATGAATATGTATAAAATATTTTTTATTATTTGACAAATTAACAAGTATATATTTTAAATTTTCTTATCTTTTTATTATTTAATTGAATTTATTTTATGTCTTTAAATTTATATTTTACATTGTTCTTTATAAAACAAACACGACATGAATATATTTGTTATAAAATATTATAGTGCAATTTTCTTATAAAATAAGAAAATATTTTATAACAATCACAAACTTAATAATAAATAAAACTTAATTTAAATTACATATATGAGAATACATATTAATACATTAGAGTTGTAAATGATAATTGAAGCTAAACATTATTTAAACAAATACTCATATAAAACATAAAAGTTGATGGAATCGGAAGAACGAGAACAAGCAGAGAAAGAGCAAAGCAATAGGCAAATACCATTAGGTGGAGAAGCCAACTCTCAAGATGAAGTCGCAAATGCCCCTATGGAAACTGTACCGTCTCCAGATGACCCAAATCCTGGAAAGATCGCCTCTTTGGAACAGGCCCGAGGGTTGTCGACCAAATAGGAACAATAACCAAAGACGAGGATGATGATTTAGACCTACTTGATGAAGATATCGTGAGATCGTCGATTAACGACATTTCGACAATTGATTTCTCTGATCGAGTTAATCAAATACTCATAAAAAATATGCAATATACGGTGGTAATAAAACTCTTAGGAAGAAACATTGGATACGCCACTCTACAGAATAAGATTCATTCTCTATGGCAACCAAATCAACCGTTTAGATTAATGGATATCGAAAATGGTTACTATCTGGCTAAGTTTCAGAATTCGACAGATTTTGAGAAAGTTTTAAGTCAGGGGCCCTGGATTGTTTATGGGCAATATTTAACTGTTCAACCTTGGAGCATCGAATTTAGCCCTTCGCAGCCTTACCCCAATATAGTCATGGCCTAGATACGTCTACTAGGACTGCCTGGACACATGTACAAGAAGAAAATACTGTGGGAAATAGGGGGAATGATAGGAAAGGTTGCAAAATTGGATTTTAATACCGACAATGAGTTCGAGGTTGATTTGCAAGAATGTCAGTTTACGTCAACCTTGGGAAAGCACTTATATCCCAACTTCTAAACAACAAATTTTTATAGAAAATCGAATATGAATACCTCATCACGGTATGTTTTTCTTGAGGACATTATGGACACAACCAGGAAATCTGCCCAAACCTGGTGACAGACCAACAAAGAACAAGCGAAAACGTAACAGAAGAAAAAACGATTCAAGAGAGCAGCCTGAACAAAGGGAAAACAATGTCGCAACTAACTCTAATGCATACGGCCCATGGATGCTCATTGAAAGGTGGAACTGGCGACAACAGACAGAAGGGAAGGGGATTAACGGCGCCAGTAAAGAGAAGATACAAAAACAGACTCGATTTCAACCACTAGAAGCCTTAAATGACGAAATAGGCCTATATGAGACTAGGCCCCCAAAAGAAAATAACCAGGCCCAAAAGGAGTTGTGACAGATACTTAAGCAGGAATCTACAGCAAGGAAAAGTACATCCACGGGCCAAGTCCAACAACAACCTGGAAAAGAGATAATAAGCCGCAACAATTCAAGCAAACATGTGAAAATAAGGGGAAAAGGATCCAATACATTCCCCAATAGAAACTGATTTTACCTTAGCAAATCAAGGCCAAGCAAGCCTGACACGAATTGAAACAGAAACAAGAAATAAAGGAAAAACTAACCTAATAGAAGACGGTGCTTGGGAAAGAAAACAAACAGAATCTGCCTTGGCGACACCACAATCGAAAGAAAGATTGGTCACGGGCATAATGATGGCCAGAGCACAGGCCGAAATGCAAGAAAGGAATATCGTGACTAAAATTCGTTAAGCACTAACAGAATCACTTCCTGAATCACAATCAGTCACCGATCTAATGCCGAAAGTCTACTTGAGGTTGTAATCTCACCTTCTAGTAGGGTATTGGATCCAACAAAGCACTTAACGGTTTTGTTTAAAGATATTAGCCCTAAAGGGGAGAACAAAGAAGAACGATTGGTATTGAAGAATAAAAAAGGGAATCGACTAAATAATTCTTCAGCGGCCATTAGAGGAAAATTGAATGGGAATATAAAAGGTCAAAAATTAAAAAGAATAAATCGAGATAAAGGGAGCCTCTTTAAAGTTGCATCTCCTAAAGTCCCATTGAATGAATCAATTACTACAATGGTTGAACTACTACAGGAACAGGTCAAGTAAGGTTTGCTCAACCAAATAAATTAGGAGGGAATCAGACGAGAAGGAAGCAAAAACGGTACACAGTAACAACAATAAGGTCGGTATTACTTTCTTAATATTATGATGAACTATAAATTCAATTTATCTCTTTTCGTATAGAACTGTCAAGGATGCGCGAGTATCAACTCGCATATTCAAATAATATAATATCGAATTTAGACCAAACATAGTAGGTCTTTTAGAACCTAAAGTAAGTGGAAGCAAGGATGATGAAATAATTGCCAAATTAGGCTTTCAACATTCTCATTGAGTCGAAGCTAGAGGCTTTTATGGTGGGATTTGGATTGGCTAGAGAGAAATAATCAACCTTGAAATAATCCAAAATCACCCCCAATTTATTTTGTTTAAAATATACAATGGGAGGCTAACGCAACCCATTCTAATTGCTATCGTCTATGGAAGCCATAATAGTACCAAAAGGAAAAGTCTATGAGAAGCTTTAAAAATAACTCTACCATCCGATAATACCCCTTGGATGGCAATAGGAGATTTTAACGCCATTCTCTCTGAGGAAGACAAAAACTGTGGTAATGTCCTAGGAAAGAGATGTCCATACTTTGGAGAATTAGTTGAATCTAAAAATCTACAGGATCTAGGATTTCAAGGACCCTCCTTTACTTGGCAACGAGGAGGAGTCTTCGAAAAATTGGATCGAGCGATAGGCAATGTAGCTTGGTGTCAAGATTTTCCACAATTTTTACCAACACATCTCACTCGAATCAAATCAGATCATAGGTCGTTGCTTGTTAACACTAATTCGGAATTCAAACTCCCTAAAGAAAGGCCATTTAGGTTTCTTGCTGGATGGGCTCAATATCAAGATTTTTCCAACATAATCAAGAGTCATTGGCATTACAAGGGAGACATGTACAATACTTTAGATCAACTTACTACTAGCCTCAAGAACTAGAACAAAAATGTCTATGGGCACATTGAGAGCCGCGAACAAAACCTAATGAAAGTTTTAAGCTCTGTACAAATAAAGCTTGAAAAATCATATTCAAACTCCCTAACCAGAAAGAATTGAGTATTAGAGAGGAACTGGAAAATGTTCTTGACCACGAAGAATTGCTGTGGAAGCAGAAATCTAAATGCGATTGGCTTAAGCTTAGAGATAGAAATACAAATTTTTTTCATAACCGAACAATGCAAAGAAGAAAAATTATTGCATTTCACAACTCGAACAAAGACTGGCTTTATGATCCAGATGATATACAAAAAGAAGCTGTTAATTACTTCCAAAATTTATACGGCGAGAAGCCAAACAAAGTGGGAGACATTCCTCCTAGTCACTTTCCTTCTTTGGAGCATAATGACTCTGTTTTTCTTGGAAAAGAGGTTACAAACGAAGAAATCAAATCAGCACTCTTTGACATAGCACCCCTCAAAGCACCCGGAAACGATGGCTATCACACGTTTTTCTTTCAAAATCAGTGGAACATCATAAGAGAAGCAGTATGTGATTGGGTCAAAGAGTTATTCAACAGACGCCCTATTGACCAAGAACTCAACAACACTCTACTTGTCCTAATCCCAAAGACTGGGCAACCTGAAGAAATATCACAATTCAGACCAATAAGTGTTTGTAACTGTTAGATAAAATGGCAGCAACAACCAAACAATGAAACACTAAGAGCATAAGCTCTTCAAACAGCAAGCAGAAAAACACAAAGCATCAAGAGCATAAGCTTTTGGTTGACAAGCAAAAGGAAAAAAAATATGTTTGATTGAAACCGAATGATGATACCATTTTCATTTCATTTCAAAATATAGAGTTACAAAAGTGGAATGTTTACCTAACAATTTCCACTAAATTTGGCAACTTGCCAATTAATAATTAAAAAGATGAAAGCATTATAGCTATCATTATGAAAGCACCAAGTTGCATATCAACTTGTTTCAATTATAGCTATCATTACAAATATTAGAAATAAACAAAATAAACAAAATGCACCAAGTTGCTCCTTTGTTGCTTTACAGTCCATGTTCAACACTCCTCCTTGGACTGTAGGCAACAAACACCAATTGATTTCCTTAGAAATTCAAACCTGATTGTGCCAAGAGGCTTTGTCAAAATGTCAGCCAATTGATCTTGTGAGCTGCAATGTATTAAACTCACTTCTTTGGATTGGACAACTTCTCGAACAAAGTAAAACTTGAGCTTAAAATGTTTGGTTTTGCCATGAAAAACAGGATTTTTAGAGATGGCAACTGCTGACTGGTTATCCACCAAAATTTCAGTAGACTCGAGCTGTTCTTCATTCAAATCACATAGCAACTTCCTAAGCCAAATGGCTTGATTCACTGCTGCAGCTGCTGCTATGTATTCGGCTTCAGTAGTAGACTGAGCAACAGTTTGTTGCTTCTTTGAACTCCAACTGAAAACTCCCGAACCAAGTGTAAAGAAGTAGCCTGAAGTACTTCTCATATCATCAACTGATCCACCCCAGTCACTATCTGAGTAGCCAGTTAATTTCAGCTCACTTCCTTTCTTGAACATTACACCAAACTTCAAAATACCTTTGACATACCTGAGTATTCTCTTTGCTGCTTTCAAATGAGTTGTATTGCAACTGTGCATGAATCTAGACAGTAGATTAACTGAATGCATAAGGTCAGGTCTGGTTGCTGTCAAGTAAAGTAAACATCCAATCAGGCTTCTATACTCCTTTTCATCTACCTTTTCTTCATTTCCAAAGCTGCTTAGTTTCTCTCCCACAACTAATGGTGTGCTCACTGGTTTGCTGTTTTCCATATGAAACTTAGTGAGAATTTTCAAGGCAAATGCATGCTGGCTGATAAAAATGCCTTGATCAGACTGGTCTACTTCTATACCAAGGAAGTAAGTCATGATTCCCAAGTCTGTCATGTCAAACATGTCTTGCATATTCTTCTTGAACTCCTGAATCAAATCGACCCTGCTTCCAGTCACTAATAGATCATCTACATATATTGAGACAATCAGCAAAGTCTCATCTTTGGACTTCTTTATAAACAAAGTTGGCTCACTCAAACTTTTCTCGAAATTGAGCTTAGACAGGTAAGCATCTATCCTGTCATACCAGGCTCGAGGAGCCTGTTTTAGTCCATAGAGTGCCTTCTTCAGCTTGTAAACCTTGTCCTCCTTTCCTTGGACTTTAAATCCATCAGGCTGTTCAACATAAATCTCCTCTTTTAGGAAGCCATTCAGGAAAGCTGACTTGACATCAAGCTGATGGACCTTCCACTGTTTCTGTACAGCCAAAGCAAACAGGAGCTTTATGGTGTCCAGCCTTGCTACTGGAGCAAATGTCTCCTCAAAATCAATGCCAAACTGTTGATTGTACCCTTTCACCACAAGCCTTGCCTTGTGCTTGTTCAAAGAGCCATCAGCATTGAATTTGGTCCTGAAAACCCATTTGACACCTATAACCTTCTTCTGATCAGGTCTGTCTACCAGATCCCAAGTGTCATTCTTATGGATCATGTCGATTTCAGCCTCCATAGCCTTCTTCCAGCTCCTGCTTCTTGCAGCTCCTTCATAGCTTGAAGGCTCAACAATGGCCACATTGCATCTTTGGTAGATATCAGCAATAGACCTGGTCCCTCTCACAGGAGTATCATCTACATTGGCATTACTGACTTCATTTTCTGCCAATTCCAGATTGTTGTCAATCTGCTCTTCTTCAAACTGACTTGTGTTAGAGCCATCTAGACTCCAAAACCTTCCTTCATCGAATTTGACATCCTTGCTTACCAAAATCTTCTTGGTTGAAGGATCAAATACTCTGTAGCCCTTCTTGCAGCTACTGTAGCCAACAAATATACCAGGAACTGATCTCTTCTCAAGCTTGGTTCTTCTTTCTGCAGGGACAAGTACAAAACACATGCAACCAAACACTTTTAAATGGGAAACTGTTGGTTTAAGATCATACCATGCTTCAAAAGGAGTTTTATCATTTAAAGCATGTGTTGGCAGCCTATTGAGCAGGTACACTGAGGTGTTGACACCTTCAGCCCAAAAAATGTTTGGAAGCTTGCTTTGAAACAACAAACACCTGGTCATGTTCATCACTGTTCTGTTCTTCCTTTCACATACTCCATTTTGCTGAGGAGTATACACTGTGGTCAATTGATGATGAATCCCAGCCTGCTCACATAGCTTCTGAAATCTTTCAGACAAGTATTCAGAACCATTGTCTGTCCTCAAGGCCTTAATCCTGCAGCCTTTTGATTTTCTGCCAATGCCTTGAACTTTCCAAAAACTTCAAACACTTCTGACTTTTGTTTCATGAAATAAACCCAGCAAAATCTGGTCAGATCATCAATAAACAGTATAAAATACTTACTGCCATTCAGTGAAGGAGTCTTCATTGGTCCACAGACATCTGAGTGCACCAATTCAAGTCTTTCTCGAGCCCTCCATGCTTGGTTTACTGGAAAAGGCAACCTGGCCTGTTTACCAAGCTGACATACTTCACAAACAGACTCATTTGCATCAACCTTAATTATGTCCTCTGTCAAACTCATCTTGTGCAGCAAATTGAGTGACCTGAAATTGACATGGCCAAATCTTCTATGCCACAGATCAGCATTGTCAACTGAACTTGTATAGGCTCTTCTCTCAAGTTGGCTCACATCCAACATAAAACACCTATCTGCCATGGGTGCTGAAACAACTTTTCTACCAAGAATATCATTAATAACACAAGAATCATTCTTGAAAACTAGAGAGTAGCCTTTCTTAACCAGCTGACCTACACTAAGTAGATTTTGATCTATTTCAGGTACATAAAGCACATCTGAAATAACCTTATTACCTGAACTAGTGTTGATCACAACATCACCTCTGCCTTTAGCTTCAATCAGATTCCCATTGCCTATTCTGACCTTTGAAGCAAAACTCCTGTCAAGATCCTTGAACAGGCTCTCATTTGATGCCATGTGATGTGAGCAGCCACTATCCACAAGCCAACTGCATTTGGATTTGCTTGTGGTTGTAGAACATGAGGCAGTGAAGACATGCTCCTCCTAAGCTTGAAGATCTTCAGCAGTCTTGGCTTGTACTGACAGAGTTTGTGACTTTTCTTGATTTCTACAAATCTTTTCATGATGACCATACTGCTTGCAGCTCTTGCATTGGATGTCTGGTTTGTTCCAGCAATACTTCTCCAAATGGTTAGTCTTCTTGCAGTGAACGCATGGTGGAAACCTCCTTCTACCGACATCTTTCTTTGATCTTTCCCTCTTTTCAAACCAAGGCTTCTTAGCTTTCTGACTTGAGCTGGAGCCTTCTCTGATCTTTGCTTGAAAAGCACCTTCAGGACTTTCCTCCTGCCTACTTGCTCTTCTCTGCTCAAGTGCATAAAGTGAGTTAACCAACTCAGACAAAGAAATGGTTGTGAGATCTCTCGAGTCCTCCAATGAGGAGATTTTTGACTCAAACCTTTCAGGTAAGGTGGTAATAACCTTCTCAACAACCCTGCTGTCACTGAAATCTTCTCCAAGGAGTCTAATATTATTGACAGTAGCCATAATCCTATCAGAATATTGCTTGATAGTTTCTGACTCCTTCATCTTCAAATTTTCAAACTCCCTTCTAAGATTAATTACTTGTTGCTGCCTTGTCTTGTCTGATCCCATGAACTCCTCTTTCAGCTTGTCCCAAGCTTGTTTGGGTGAGTCATAGGCCATGATGCGAGTAAAAATTACATCAGACACTCCATTCTGTAGGCAGGCCATGGCTTTATGCTTCTTGGCTCGCTCCTCACCATGTTGCTTGATCTGAGCAATGGTTGGATTTGCTCTCAATGGTAGTGGCTCGACATCATTTTCAACTGCACTCCACAGATCAAGTGCTTGGAGGTAAGTTTTCATTTTAACTATCCAAATGTGGTAGTTTTCTCCAGCAAAAATTGGTGGTGGAGGAGGTGCAAAGCTCATGTTGCTGAAACTGATTTTGCAGAAGCAAAACTGACTTTGTTTTGAAAACTAAAACAAAACCACAAAGGTCCTCAAAGATAGGATGCTCTGATTACCATTTGTTAGATAAAATGGCAGCAACAACCAAACAATGAAACACTAAGAGCATAAGCTCTTCAAACAGCAAGCAGAAAAACACAAAGCATCAAGAGCATAAGCTCTCGGTTGACAAGCAAAAGGAAAAAAAAATATGTTTGATTGAAACCGAATGACGATACCATTTTCATTTCATTTCAAAATATAGAGTTACAAAAGTGGAATGTTTACCTAACAATTTCCACTAAATTTGGCAACTTGCCAATTAATAATTAAAAAGATGAAAGCATTATAGCTATCATTATGAAAGCACCAAGTTGCATATCAACTTGTTTCAATTATAGCTATCATTACAAATATTAGAAATAAACAAAATAAACAAAATAAACAAAATGCACCAAGTTGCTCCTTTGTTGCTTTACAGTCCATGTTCAACAGTAACGTCCTATACAAATTAGTAATGAAAATAATAGCCAATAGATTTAAAAAAGTTTTTCTTAACATCATTTCACAAGAACAAGCAGAATTCATCGCCAAAAGAAGTATTTCCGATAACATCATCATAGCTCAAGAGGTCATTCATTCGATGCGTGGAAAAAGCAAGAAACAGATAGCAATCAAAATTGATCTAGAAAAAGCTTATGATAAAGTTCGTTGGGATTTTATTGAAAAATCTCTTCAAGCTTCCAAAATACCAAACTATCTTCAAAAAGTAATTATGCCAGCTATCACAACGGCCACCATGCAAGTCTTATGGAATGGGGTTCCCACTGAAAAATTCAAACTTGCAAGAGGAATAAGACAAGGTTGCCCTTTTATCACCTTACTTATTTGTATTATGCATGGAATGGCTAGGGCATAGTTTCTAAACTTCCATAGCCTCAAGAGATTGGCTCCCGATTAAGTTATCGATGAATGAACCAAATTTGTCACACCTTTTCTTTGCAGATGATTTGGTGATTTTTTCAAAAGCAAACACCAAGCATGGCATGCTACTAAAGAATATCCTTGAACATTTCTACAATTTCTCAGGACACTATGTTAATACAAGAAAAACCAATATTTTCTTCTCAAAAGGCATAGTAGATGACTTAAGTGATAGAATATGTAAAATCTTGGGGTACCAGAAAGTATAAGACTTAGGCAAATACTTAGGAATCCCTTTACTTCATAAAAGAATTTCCAAATCCACAGTACAATTTTTAGTTGAAAAGGTCTGGACAAAATTATGCAATTAGAATGCAAAGCAATTATCCATGGCAGGTCGTTTTACCCTTATACAATCGGTCCTACTAACCATTCCAAATTACTTCATGCAATCTACAAAAATCCCAAAAGGGGTGTGTGATGAAATCGAATGCCTTGCAAGACAATTCATTTGGGGGTCTAACACGAGAGGTAGAAAGTTAGCTCTTGTTGATTGGGGGACAATATGTCAACCTCGTGTCTGTGTTGGACTATATTTAAGACCAAAATAAATCCTTATTACTGAAACTAGGCATCAATCTCATTACCAATCAAAAGGCCTTATAGGTGTACGTGTTATGATAAAAGTATAGAATAAAAGAAACCATACCAAAAATTGTAGAGCAAAGAAACTATTCTGCACTATGGAAAACAAGTGGGAAGATTTGGCCCTTATTAAAAGAAAATCTATGCTGGGCGGTTGGATCTAGAATGGAAATCTGTTGCTGGAATGACAACTGGATTCCTACAGTTGGGCTACTGTCCAGACACATCTAGAATCCAAATAGAACAATAAATGAGTGCAAGCTTAAAGAGCTAATAATAGAAGAAGGGGTCTAGAACTTAGAGGCATTTAGAGAAAACCTAGCTAAAGAAATAATACAAAAAATCATTGACGTACCTCCTCCACATCACTTAGCATGACCTGATAAAATCATATGGATACCTGCCTCTTCCGGGAAATTCTCGATTAAGAATGCTTATAAAGAATTAACAAAAAACTCATGGAATTACCAAGATGATAGATGGAAGGAAATTTGGAAATATAAAGGCCCTCACCGTATTCGGTTCTTCTTATGGTTAGTTGTAAGCAACGGCTACTCACAAATTCAGAAAGAGCACGTAGAGGACTTAGTCATCCACATCCTGCCCGGTTTGTCAACACAGTACTGAAGACATCTTATACACTCTTAGAGACTGTCTGACAGCTAGAGAAGTTTGGCTGAGAATTGTCCCTCTTAACTGGCAATCTCAATTCCTTTCAAGAAATATTACTGAATGGGTTGAGGAAAATTTAAAACACCTTGAATGGCTGCCATGGATTGGAAGTTACTGGCCTACTCTCTTTGGGTTAATAGCATGGCGCATATGGAAGAATAGAAATCTATTCATTTTTCAAGGCTTGACATGGAGCTTCATAGAGACCATAAAAATATCTATTTGTTGGGCAAGACAATACACCAATTCTCTTGTGTAGGATCCGTCTCTACCTTTACATGATGATACTGAGCAAAACTTAGATACATTTGCTAAGTAAAGAAGTTGCTTTAGGCTTTAAATAATTTTTACACACATAAAAAAAACAAATACTCATATTTATATAATTAAAATATTCATATTTTTATTCTAGATTTAAATATGTCATAAGTCATTTTACTCTTCGTAAATTTGAAATTTAGTCTATATACTTTTATTTTTCAGTTAGTCTTACTTTTTAGATATCAAAATTTAGGTTCAATTGTTAATATTATTGAAAATAGTTTGTTAAATTCATGTTAATTATAATGCCATTTTTTAGTTACATGAATACTGAATATTTTTTATTTAAAAATGTGACATCAACAAAATTGACAAAAAAAATTACAATGTTAACAATTGGACTTGATTTTCAAATCTAAAAAGTAGAAGGACTAAATTCTTGAAAATAAAAAATACAGGCACTAAATTTCAAATATGTGAAGAGTACATAGACCTATGACATATTTTAACTTTTATACTACAAAACATTTATTCTTAATATATTTATAATTATAATAAATATTAACTATTGAAATATTTTTCAATAATATATGAAGAATATTATTTAAAATTATTATTTTTAAAATTTATTCTTAAAATAAAATTGAAATATTAAATAATTTATTAAAATAATAAATTATATTAATAATTCATTATATGTTTAGATATAAATAAATAAGTATGTATGTTTAATATTGAAAATGATAATATTTTATTAATTTTAAATATTTTAAAAATAAAAATAAAATTTTATTATTAATATAATAATATTTTAATTGAAAGAATTTTTATATAAATATAAAGTCGCTTCTAAAGGAGTTCTTTTCTAGAGAATAATTAGAAGAAAAAAAGGCTTATTTTCCTTTACCCGTAACTAATTTTTCCATTCGTCGTCAAACAAACATAAAAAATTATATAAAAATAATTTTTAGAAAATCATTTTCAGGGATTCAATCGATGCATTAGTTGATAAAGACACTTCAGTAGCGTAGTCTGCAGGTGATTTGAAACTGGACATTTTTTCATGTTCTTCATACTGTCTTCATAGGCAAACCCTCTGTCCATAGATCATTGGACTGACATCATCAATGGCAGTCTTGCGATGCATTAACGTACGATCAGGGCCATTCATTGTCGCTGGTCCCTCCCCTATTTAGTGGGAGAGATTTGTCACATTTTTCAGTTTCAATGTCCCCAACATTGCAGCATTTGAGTTGAGACAAATCAGTCACCTTCCTTGGCTGCACTACGACTTCAACATTAAACTGTAGTAAAGAATTTATGGGGTATACCATAAAATTAAATAAAGGCAAACATTAATTGTATTGGGAAATTTGAGACCCTAATGTTGAACGCTTAAGTTTATGTCTCGTCGTATTAAACTAATTAGTGAGGTTGAATTGTAAAACACCCATGTCATGTGATCTTATTAAGGGAGGTATTAAAACAACTTATTTAAGCAAACAGCAGCAAATTCAAAGCATTACTAATATTGATAGTGGCATGCATATAACATCATTATTCATTATGCCATTTATTTGCATCCACCCCAATCTAGATTGTCGAAATCATTTTTTTTATTTTTGAAAAAACGGGGATCGACTTTGAAAGAAGGTATGGAGTCGCCACCAATCCTTTTTGTTTAGGTGTGATCGGATCACCTAATAAAATATTTTATTAAAATATCAATTTTGGCCTACGAATTTTGAGAAAACGGGTTCGGGAGTCGGTTACGTACGAGGAAGGAATACAATATCACATCCAGCACGTTAGGACATGATCTTTTAAACCCTCGAAATCACGATCAATTCTTGATTTCCAAATGCCCATACATTTGAAAATTACAAAAGTATATTCAATTATTTGGTCCAATGAAAAACCGAAACCCAACACGTTAGGGCACGACTTCTCGAATTTCCAAACAAAGAACGTTGCCTTGTTTTAAAACACGGACGAAATTTTAAAGGAATGTTTGATTATTTTGGACAAAAGAAAAATCGAAACCCAGCACGTTAGGGCACGATTTCTCGAATTTCCAAGCATCAGACATTGCTTTTGTTTTGGGACAGTCCCTTTCATTGTAGTTTTAAAATAGAAAGAATTTTTTTTTTAAATAGAAAGAACTGTTGATTAAAAGGTAATTGATTGAGCTAAAATTTTTAAGTAGCCACTCATAGTAAAAATATGAATGAGAATAACGACATATTATCTTGTCAAAACATATTGCCAAAGCATTTACGAATCATGAGGTTGGAAGGCATAAACAATCGAATATGAGCAATATAAAAGCAATGAATTTACAATGCGACCCATAAAACAAATAATCATACACTATACTAACATTTATGCTAACAAATTTTAAGAGATATTAACAATATATTTATAATCTATAATAGAAAATAAATATAAGGCGAAATAAAAAATAAATAAATAGAATCTAAATAATAATGAATAAATTTAAAACAATTGATGTGAGAGAGTAGTTCTAAGAATCAACAATATACAACAATTTAAAACGAACGATATATGAAATATTTACATGTATAAATGTAAGTGTGAAAATAATGTTGAAACACTTCAAAATAAATAAGTAGAATCTAAAATAAAGTATTTAAAATAATTTAATCATAAAATAAATCATAAGAATAAGAACCACAATAAATCATATGTAACATAGTAAAATATAAATTAATTTTTAAAATAAATCTTATGCAAGCAAAGAAATAAGTAATATACAAAACGGTACATATATGTGTCTACAAGAAATAATATACATAAAATAAAAAATGATTAAATGTAAATTATGTATATATATATACAATAATAATGTATAAAAATATTTAAAATAACCATGATATAAAACTTTAAAATAAAGAATGTACATAAAAGAGAATTTTAAAAATGAGTAAATTATATGAATAAAGTATTTTAAAAAATATACAAACGAAAATAAATAAAAAATAAATAATTTAAAACAATGAATGATATAAAAAATGAATAATAATCTAAAATAAACAATAAAACAATTTTACATGAAATTAAAAGGAAAGGGACTCAATTGAAATAAAGATAAAATCAAAAAGATAATCCATAAATAAATAAATCGTTGGAGCTTAATTTAGGACTGAAATACAACGCGTGCAAACTCATGGGGATTAAAAACGAAATTATCCCAAACTCCAAAACGTAGTGCTCAAACACGGACTAAATCAGTATTGAAATAAATTATGAGTTACAAATTAAAATAAAAGAAAACTGGATTTAGAAGAATAGCTAATGCGGAGGGACATGACGCGCAAATACCCCATCAACAAGGAAACGCGCGGATCTAGTCTGCGGGTAGGGTCCAAGCGCGGGTCAAAGGCCATGAAACAACGTCGTTTCACCACCAACACTCACGGCCTAAAACGACGCCATTTTAAAGATGTTTAAAAACTAAAATCAGTCCTAAAAAAACATTTGGCAGATCATTTCTTCAAAAAAAACCTAAATCTTTTCTAAAACTCTCTCAACCTCCCTTGGGAGCTTTGTCGGCGCTGAGTATGCCTCCATCTCCGCCGCGGCTCTAACCGGATCCCTAAGGGTCCATTTGCCTTTGGATCAGAAGGGGAAATGTCGACTAGATCGACACCGAACGATAGGTAAGCGAGCATTCTTCTTCCTTTTTTTTATATTTGTCAAATAGATTCAAAATAAATGAACAAAACGAAAAGAAAAAAACTACGAATCGATGAATGAATCACCTTTAACCTTTTTGAATGTTTTTTTCAAATGTATGGGTGCGTTCGTATTAATTTTTTTGTGTCCAAAAATCAAAAAAAATTACATCAATCCCTTCTGGTTTTTATAGCCGAAAGCAAATAAAGAAAAGAAAAATACAAAAATCTGCCCGTATTTTTTTTGCCTCTGTTTTGTTGTGTTTTCGTCTGCTTTGCAGGTACAAAGCCAGCTGTGGCGTATGGAGGCAGCGATGTGACGTGCGGTGGTGTGTGGAGGATGTACGGAGGCGCACTGAAGGCTGTACGAAGGTTGTTGGCTGTGGCGCAAAGGGGAAACTCTAGGGTTTCTGTTTGGCTGAACCTAGGCTTAGGTTTTGGGCCATTGGGCCTTTTAGGCATTGGGTTATTTGATTTGCATGGGTTTTTTTAATGGGGTTTGGGTCTATTGGGGTCTAGGTAATTAGGTCAGAGTCTGTAAATGGACTATTTAAAAGATTTGGACTTTATAAATTATTTGCTTATTTTGGTTTGAATTCTGATTTGGGCCCCGAGTTAAAATTTAGCCTTACATACATGATGAAAAATTCAACAAAGCATAAATTAAGCTTTTGTTAGTACATGGACCAGAGGCTGAACTAAATGTTGCAAGTTATGAAGCACATTGGCAGCAAAGTTGAATTGATTGAACCAATATCAAAGAAACTTCACTCCTCACTCAGCAACTCCAAGCTGAAGCAGCAATTAGCGCTCTCCCCTGCCGCCAAAGAACAAGTGAAGACTGCCTTTTCTGCACATGGAAACCCCTAACCGGAGTCCGCTGTACAAAACACTCGGCTTGAAACTCCGTTAAGTTACTGAAACTGAATGGAGAGAATCCATAGTGTAGAAATATTGTCCTCGAAGGGGGTGTTCTTTCCAGGGACCGATGTCTGCCCAAGACAATCCTCTCGATATCAGGTTGAAGCAACAACCTTTCAATCTTTTGCAAGGCATTTTTCATATTCACAGCATCAAGGGACTCAAGGATGCCGGTATAAGATTGGTGGGCATGAATTATATGATGAGGAAATGAGGCATCCATTCTGTCTAAACAGACCACAATTTTGGGTGACAGTTGCTTTAAAAAACCAAGGACCAGATGGAGTGTTGAAGAGTAATTAGAAAATGAACCAATTGAGAGATTAACTGCAATGGCTTCATTTTCAGGTAAGTGACGAGGCAACAACCGTGAACCCGAATGCAGGGACTCGAGTCTCATTATTTTGAGATCGAAATCGATGTTGATTTCACTAGCAAAGTGCTTAAGATAATCCTGAGTGAAACTGAGTTCTAGCTCGTCGTCATGACTGGAAAGAGAAGCAAAGACAGTGATTTTCAAAAGAGCACCACCATTTCTCCGAACAAGTTCCTGCATCAAAGATGCCCATTGCCCTCCATACCCAATGTCGAAATCAATAATGTGAATGCTACTACACCCTTCAAAAACCTCAACAAGTGCTTGGTTACAAGTAAAATTGGCAAATTGAACGATTGGAGAGGTCTCAGAGCCGTTGTACGGGGACAGAGCCGTTGTGTTTGGTAGTGTTCAACTGAAGGAATAACTGTAACACCTCCTTGAAGTAGAAAGCAGCCCTTAAAAAGGGGTTCCTAACAGGAAAGAGCTGGTGATTGAGCCGCGCCAATATCCCCTGCGCGAGAACTGGATTCTAGGTTTCGATCAGCTTTACCGCCTGGATTAATTGGTCGATTATTGGCTGCTGAAGCTGCTGGTTTGCCATTCCAATTGGTGTAGTTGAGCCAGAGTTAAGTCTCATGGGTGGCGGCGGTGAAAGTGGCATGAACATAGCTTGATTTTGGTTCATCATCACCTGAGGATTAAAATGAAAATTTTGAGGCTTTTCATCCAAAGCTTCAAGGGACTGAAACTGCTGTTGTTGTGCAAAGACAACAAAGGGAGTGAAGTAGGCAAAAGATTTGTTAATTTTTATATTAAGTTGTAACATAATATATATTAAGGGTAATAACATAAGTTAATAATATAAAAATAAAAAAACTTTAAAAAATTTGAAAACTCAACTCAGTACTTTTTCAAGTTAAACTTATATAACCAGTATCTCATTTGTTTATAAAAGTTTTGTTGATACCTTCAAATTAAATTTTAAGAAAAACATTATTGAAGAGAAAAGTTACCAATCGAAAAATTAATCTGGGCCCTAATTTTACAGTTAATAATATGGTATTCCTTCCAACATATACATATGTACTCCCCTATGAACATTATTCATGGAAAATGAAAATGAAAAAGAAAAAGAAAAGAAAAGAAATATGTTTTCCCTATTACCCTGTGATTGATCATCAAATTTCAGTAAAAAAATCTATATGATATAAAAGCTGTGATTAATAAAATAAAATGCGAAGATGAGGTTTGCTAGCCATGAATTAATTGAAAAGCCCAGATTTTGCACTCCTCTCTCATTCGTAATTAATCACAGCTCCCTTTACACTCTCGCATAAAGTGTGAAGGTAAGTGACCCATTAAATAATTCTAATTGATTTAGTAACCCTTTCGCCTTTGAAAGTTGCCTCTACATGTTCTATTCCATTTAACTTTCAATAATTTTATCATCCTTCTATTTTTTTTTATCTTTCATCGCTGATGTCAAGTTCTTTTCTCTTTGCTCAAGACATCCCAAATCTCATGCAACCCAAACATTAAAGAAAATAAAACTAGACGAAGCTACTAACGCAAAGCTAACGTAAGCCGAGCGTTTCTTGAAAGAAAAAAAATGATGACAAAAACTTTCTTCTTTCAAAACATGTTTATAACTATTCTAGTATAGTTTTTTAACTAAATTTTGTTTTTTATTAGATTTTATAATTTTTTATATTAATTCTATTTTATTTGTTTTTGTTTATTTTTCATTATTATTAAATCTAGTTTAAATTGATTTGAGCTTTTCTGAGTTCGCTGTTTAGTCCACTAAACTTAATACTCAGTGGAGTGTTGCGTTAAAAGACTAGGAACCAGATTATTCCAAGTAACCATTTAACGAATTTTTTCTCTTTCTAATGTGCAGGACAATACAAAGATTCATAAAGGGGAGCTAATTGGAGTAACTTTTTGGATTACTTGCTTGGTGCATTTGGAAGAATTGTAATCTCTTTATTTTTCAAGGAAGAACTTGGATCTCGAGTGAGATAGTCAAAGTACCGTATAACTGAGCCAAACAATATTTTTCGGCCTTTAGTGATGAACCGAATGGATACTACGAATTTTCTTTTGGAGAACAGACAATTGGGATTGGGTTCTTATCAATACTGACGGTGCAGTTCAATTGGATTCAGGAAATGCAACTTTTGGGGGTAGTGTGCGATGAGAATGGGGATTGGGTCTTTAGGTATAACTAATATATAAGAAAGTGATTGATTTTTTTATGCAGAACTTTGGGACATTTTGGAAGGTCTCAAGCTTATCCAACGTAAAGATTATGATAAGGTAATAATTCAATCAAATAGTTTGGAGGTTGTTAAAGCCATTCAATGAAATGTTTCCAATGCATCGAACTCAGTTTTGATTAGACGAATCCAATGCATTTTGTCTCAAGAAGACAAGTAGCTCTTGCGATACATTCCTAGGGAGCATAATTAAGTTGCGGATTGTTTAGCCAAACTAGGTTTAGCCAAAAAACAAGATCTGCAGGTGTTTGATTTCCCTCCAAGGACGATTCTAGCATTTCTTGAAATAGACAAGGGAAAAGATGTTTTTTCCTTAGTATAATTCTATGTAAATTAGATATATAATTGTCTTTGTTTTCCACCAATTCTTTTTTCCTTTAGCTTAATAAATATTTATTACTTAATTTAATCTATAATCTATTTTATATACTGATATGAATTAAACAAAGGTAAATAGTTTATACTTAACTGGTTAAAAATGCTGCTTAGGGAACGATTTGATTTTATTACTTTATTAATGAGCCTTCCACATTTTAATTTCGGACCAAGCTGAGAGTATACCATAAAACTGAAAAATAATACATAAAATTAGCAATGAATTGTATACTAGTTATATTAAAAAAATTAATTTTATAAACTATCTTTATAATATTATTTATGGTCTCTATCATTAACACACCATTCATGATTTCTATTTACTAATTATATATATGATATGGGAAAAAGATAATATAATTATTTTTAATTGATAGGAATATAGAGGGTGTGATAACAAGTCGCTACATATCTGAATCAAGTAAGTTTGTGGTTTGTGATTTGACATGTCTTTGACTTTGTGTGGTTGGTGATAGTGTCTTTCATCATGTTATTTGGTGCTTGTGCTAATGGTATGTCTTTTTTTTTTTTTTTTTGCAGCCCCTTTATGTTTCGATTGTGCCTGTGTGTAACCTTTATTCCTCTAATGAGAAAATTTTTTAAAAAGAATTGCAGAATAGTATCTAAAATACTCGGAAATTTAGATGGGCCTAGTTACGGGCAGCCTGTTATTATGGTTGCAAAGAAACTTGTTTACTTTATCTTACACCACTCCCATTATTGTGGGATAGGCATCAATTGCGGTTAAAACCTAAGGTTAAGCGAATTTAAGGAAGCAATTTCAAAACATCATTGTATTGAGAAAGGTAAGTTATGATATGAAGAAAAAGTTAAAAAGTTTTGAAAGGTGTTGGTGCCAGAAAATTCCCTGTTTTCCTTTACACCTGACCTACCAACCATTTGGGATTTGTTGTTCATCCCAGAATAGATTGAAATGAACGGTTGCCATCGCTGCTACAAGGAAAAGCAATTACAAATAATAATAACAAGAATAAAGCTCAAATTCTATTTGATGATCCCTTTTGCGTTTTTCTTTCTCTTGTAATTTAATAATTTCTAGACTTCTACTTTCCGAAATATGCATTTTTAGTTCTTTTTGTTAATATATTCCACATCTTTTATATATCTATACTTTCTAAGTTTGATGAAAAAATTCTCTTTATTATAATTTTGACTCGGTTACATCAACTCAATAGTGAAAGTACGTACAAGTTGAACTATAAAATAAATATTATTAGAGTTGGGAAGTGATCTACTTATATCTATATATCTTTTAGAATTATTAATATTTTAATGAACTAATCGTCATATTTTATATTTTATTCTCAAATTTAAAATAAACTAAAAATTTATAACTATTTGTTTGATATAAAAACTTTCAACCGTTTAATAAATATATATATATATAGTATTTGTAACACTCCGAATTTTGCGCATGGAAGTTTAGAGTGTTTGTGGTTAGGGAAAGTGAAGAGGTTGTGCTTTTGTGTTTAGTGGCACATTTAAATGGCAAAATGGGCTTGTTAGTTTGGTAGTGGAGTAAGTCTTAAAGAACTTTTGGGTTTTGGGTTCGAGCCCTTGTGAAAGTGTTTTTAGAGAAGTGTTATTAAATTGTTTTGTTTTAATTTAATATTTTTAATTATTCATTGTTATTTTTATTTTATTTTATTTTAATGGACGTTCTTCTCCCTGTTTCTTTTCTTCTTGCTTTTTATTATGATTTTTCTTTAGTTGTTTTGGAAAACGATTTCGTTGTGCATACTTCGAGGATTCTTGCTTCTCCGTCGTTGTAACAGCTCGATTTAGACCCTAATAGGAATAGTGGTTTCGGGACCACGAATCCGAGTCAAAAAAATATTTAAAAATTATTTTCTGTGTTTATTTTGTGTGAATTTATATCTATGAAATTTTCGTAATTTAATTTTGTCGTTTAGATATCTGATTAAATAAAAAGACTTAATCCCGTAAATTAAAAATTTGACTGTTAAAAGCATAAGGGCTGAATTGTTAGTGGCTTTCTAAATGGAAGCCTTTATGTTGCAATTAGCCCAATTGAGGAAAGAATGGACGATAATGGGTATGTATTATATGATTTTATAATTTTATTTCTAAGGTTATAATAGTAAATTAGGTAATAATAAGTATATAATATAAACATATAATTAAAAGCCAAAGTTTTATTCTTATTTTCATCACTGAATATGAAAAACAAAAAGAAAAGAATAAGTTCTCAAGGGTTCGGCCATCTTCCATGTTGATTCAAGGTTCGTTTTTACTCGGTTTTTGATAATTTCTACGTTTTTAAGATCGTTGCTTCGAGTACTACAAAACCCAAGCTTTAATTTTTTATTTTGATGAATATTTTGAATTGTGTCATTGTTGATAACTTGTGATTTTTGTTGTTTGATGATGAAAAATGGAAGATATGTTGTAGATTAACATGTTTTGTATTGGAATTTTTGATGCTTTTGAGTAATTAGGACTTAATTGCAAAAATGATAATTTGAGGGACTAAAATGTGAAATAAATTGAATATATGGACTTGTTTGAGAGTGGGTAAAATTTGGCCCAACATAAGTATAGGGAAATTTTGTGTATTTTGTGTTTTGTGCAATAGGGACTAAATTGTAAAAATTGTAAATGTCAGGGGTAAAATGGTGTCAGGGGTAAAATGGTAATTAGCCCATTTATGTGTTTTTGGACTAAATTGAGTGAAAATATGTTTGAATGAGCTTAATTTGAATATGTTTAGATCAAGAACCAAATAAATCAGATTTGGATCGGGGAAAAACGAAAATTGTCGACTAGTCGTCCAGTTCTGTTTTACATCGTCCAAGGTAAGTTTTATAAGCAATTAGACATACTTAATATTAATTAAATGTGACTTATATATGCTGAAATGAAATATGTGAATTTATATCTTCAATAGCAGAATGTATACAAGCTTGGCTACTATATTTCTGAATTCGTTTTGATTGGGTTATGACGTCCGAAAGCCCCGTATGAACTTAGGAATAGTTAGGATACATATTTCATGACATAGGATTCCGATATATGTGTGCGAGTAAGACCATGGCATCGATATGTGATTCCAATATGTGTTTACGAGTAAGACCCCGTTTGGGACAGTGGCATTGATATTTGACTACATGTAAGACCACGTCTGGGACGTTGGCATTGTACGATTTGTTTGATTATTCGATTGTCCTATCCAATTCCGAATGGTTCATCAAGCAAAGATAAGTTATGTTCGAATATGTAAAACAGGTCAGATGGCCAGGTACGAATTGGTTTGTTGTTTATTTAAAATATGGTAAGTGAGAAATTTGGTACTTACTACAAACTATGTGTAATGCAATTGAAGATTATATGTGAGTTAGATAAGTGTATTCAGCCATGCGCATAGTAATGAAATAAGTTTAAATTAATAGCATGTATGATTATATGTGTTCGATTACAAGTCTAATGTGTGTGTATGAAATTATTTTTGTAATATATGAGCTTGTACATTTATATGTATGTGAATTAAGTTAATAATGGTCTTTTAGCTTTGGAATTTTAATGATAAAAAGTTAACTTGGCTATGTGATTATTTGGTCAAAGTGACTTTTGCGAATGATTATTTAAATGCATGATATGAAATTTATATGTTTGGATCTATATATATATATATAATGATAATATACTTTGGTTTAGTTAATTAAATTGACGATATTATTAGGTTACTCTTTTGCTTATGACTTACTAAGCTATAAAAGCTTACTCTGTGTGTGTTCATGTTTACCTTTGTTTTATAGACTTTGGATTGCAAGTTTTGAGCTCGAAAATCGTCAGAGAAGCTTATCACACTATCAACTGTCTTCGGTATTTTATAAGCTAAATTTTCAAACCTATGGCATATATAGGCTAGATTATAGTTTGAAATGTTATAATTTGGTTTTGTATAATCTAAGCCATGCGAAAATGGCTTGTTAATAAAGTTAAAGTTTGCATATTTTTGGGCATGGTATAAGCATATTCTGGGAAGTATGTTTCATAGTATGTGTGTGTATGGTGATTTTGGATGCGTATATTTGGGTGATCTGGTTATGATAATTGGATAGATAAACATGTATGGGAATTTGGTTGTCATACCTAATGAAGGTATTATATGTGATTTAGCATTAATGATTATTTGATTATGTTCGAATAAGGTAAAAGGTTATTATAATATACTTAATACTTGGAATATAAGTTTTGTGTGTTTGGGTAAATATATTTGAAAATTGGGTTAAGTGATAAAATATAAGTGAAGGATGTTAGCTATATGAGTTTTGGCTTTTATGTTTATGAAATATGATAAATGGTTGTGTATATGGATTGTCTAACGTGAGTAGTAATATATGAAATGGATATGCCATGTGTTTAAAGTTAGTGTCTTGTTGAGGTGTTTGCATTTTAAATAAATGTTTGTGATCCTTATTAGTTTAATTATATATTATGCTATAAAGGTGACTTGTTATAAAGGTATGATGCATATTAGGCCATGAAGTTAGCTTAATTTAGAAGGTGTGTTTTTCTTTGATGCGTTTTAGTGTGATGGTTGGACTTATAATTCGACTTGGTAATGAGATAACAGATGGATGTATGTTTGGTATATGGTATGTATTAAATTGGTTAAGTAATGTATATGTCATTGTTGGTATTTAGCTATTTGGTTCGGTTAGTGAAGGTAAGAAATGAATATGCTACTTAACTGTTTTGGTTAAGTATTTTGGTATAATTTTTAAATAGTAATTGAGGATTATGATTTAGGTATGTTTTGGTTAGCTTATAATGAAATATTAAAAAGTGTAAAATATGATGTTTATATTTGAATAATGATAGGCAAATTATGTATAAATAAATATATGACATGTTTTGTTTGTGATTCGATTTTTAACGTTAATAGACGAATTAGTACTAGTATTGTCCCGTGGAACTAGTTATTTATTAATGAATGATAAATGGTATACATTCATATTCGGCTATAGATAAGTAATTGAATATATTATAAATGATGCATATGATATGTTTGCATATGATTCGGTTTGTAATGACAAGAAAGACATTTGTGTCATGAATGATTTGGTACGATTACATAAATGATATATATTAGGAGTTTTAATGCCATAATATTTAGACAATAAGTTCGGCTAATAAAACTATAATGTACTTGTAAAATGATGTTTTTAGATTGGGAGTTCGAATATGGTTCAATTGATAAGTACATATGTGCAAAATTTTGTAATGAGAAAATGGGTATATTTGTTCATATTGACTATTGCTAATGCTGTATATGTGAATGGATATTAAGTTGTGTAATATGGCTTATTTGGTTTTAAAATGTGCATGTGTATTGATTTCGAAGTATGGAATGTAATGAATGTCTGTTTGAGTTGTGATATGACTGGTAATGCCTCGTAACCCTATTTTAGTGACGGATACAGGTTAGGGGTGTTACATTTGATTGGTATCAGAGCTATGGTTTAGTCAGTTCTAGGACTACCATAATGTATGTGAGTCTAGCTATACATGCCATATTTAACCTGCGATAGTGTGATATATCCTGACTCTGACAAAATTATTTTGATGAGACAGATAAGTTTTCAACCGAGCTAATTTTGATAGTACGGAATGTGTACTCGAATGTTTGAATGGAAATGTGATGATGATGAGTTGAAACTCATAAAGGTATGGACCGAGGAGTATGATATATTGATGTTGACAGATATTATAATTATATAAGCATATAGATTATGATATGTGAGTTGTGATTGCTATCTAAAATGTTTTGATTGTGAATTAATGATTTGAGTTAGTATATGAATTAAGTGCTAAGAACAAAGGTGATTAAAAGCAAATGTTTATTAAATGTTTGGACAATGTGAGAATATTAATGAATTGACTATTTGTGAAAGTATGTGTTATGTGTATTTATATGTAAGTTAAATTTAAGGCTTTATTGCCCTCACCCCCTTTATTAGTGAAATGTTACCATGAAATCTATAAGATCTGGGTTGAATAAGCTGAAGAGTGTGGAGTTACAGATGTCCGTGTTTGGACGGTTAATAATGTGGCCAGAAAAAAAAAGAAAAAAAGAAGAGAAGAAAAAGATTGAATCAGTAAATAAAGCCAGTATTAAAAGAGACATTGGATAGTTCTGTAAATTATTCAGATTTTGTGACGTCACTATCAAAGAAGAAGCTATATCTGATCAAATGACCTATTCAGGTATGTTAACTAAGGAAAATATTAGTTAAAAGCTTTTCTAAATTGATTTCTATTAGTGAAGGGATAATGTGAAAAGTTCTGATGACAGAATTAGACAGTTGAAATCATGTTTGAATTGTATTGAGGGCTGAGTATAGCTGTTATAGTTGGACAGTTATTATGATTTCTTTTGGGCATTTTATGTGTATATTTATTTTTAGAAGTATATGTGACTATTTAATTTCAGAAAGAATTTTCATCGTATGAGAACAATGGCTAAACATACTAACAGACGAAAGTATCGTTGGTTTGTTTGGGTTGTATTCGACATTGCTATGTCTTTCTCTGGTATTTATTCCAATGTGTGGATATGAAAGTCGACGGTAAAAATCTACATAATGCTAATATTCTGCTTCTGCTGGCTATTGTTCTGTTAAAAATATGTGAAGAATATACTGCTTCTGTTACTATGGATTTCAGTAATTACGAGTAATATTATTCTTTTTGGATATTTTCTGGAATATCATCGGGAATGACATCATTCTATATGGGTTGTAAATTTTCTGATATTCAGTGTAGCTTCAGGTGTTGGAAATTTAGTTATTCTGGTTTTCTCATGATTCTATGTGATTAACTATAAGAGATGTCCATTTAAAAGAAATGGTAATATCTATAATAATTTCTGTTCTGAAATTTGGGAGTACTATAGTACCGTTATCAGAGTTATAAAAGTTGTGCCTCTACATTGGCTACTGTGGAAATCATATTTGATATTCTTCTAAGTTCAGATGCTTTGTTAACACCCGGGATATTATCTATTGTTACGGGTAAGACGATAGTCTTATTATGACATTATGATTTCTATTTAATGATTGTGGCATCTGTATAATAATATGTTTGGATTATTCTTTCTAATGAGAAGAAAGGATTTCTTCGAAAAGACCGATTCTATGGTTTGATCTGACTTTAAATTATTTGATTGAAAATGTAACTGGGTTATATGAGTTGGATCTATCCACTAGATCGGAAATAAACTTTAAATGTACATGTGTGATCTGAAGGATAGTATGGAAGTTGAACTTGTATTCTTGAGGATTTGATACAGAATTATGTCTATCAGAATAATTCTGTCTGAGAAATGTTGTGATAAATTAAAGTTAGTTCAATTGTTGAAGCCTTCTTCTGCACGAAGACATTGTCCGTTAAAATATTAATTTTGATTTAGCCTAAATTGAAAGAAGGGTTTATGAAGTTTAGTCATGTGCTAATGAATGGGTTGAAGTATGTTCTAATAATGGAGTACACAGAGACATCTTGTTGTTCCTTATGGTTAGAATTGTTAAAAGACTATGAGCTTGTGATTGACTACCATCCGGGAAAGGCTAATGTTGTTATTGATGTTTAAAACTGAAAATCACTGTTTGTTTTGTGTACAACTAATGCGCATATGGTTATGTCTGATGATGGTTCAATAATAGTTGAATTAAAAGTAAGACCGTTATTTATTCAGCAAAATTTGCGATACTCAAAAAAAATTGATAATGAGTTGTTAGCAAAGCAGGCCCAAGGTGATTTGAAGGTTGATTCAGAGTTTCGAGTTGATGCTAAAGGTTGTCTAAGATTTAGAAACCGAATATCTGTTTTGAGAAATTCAGATGCTAATTCAGATGATTTTGAATGAAGCTCACAGTAGGCGATTATCTGTTTACCCAGGTAATACAAAGATGTAAAATGATCTGAAACAACTTCACTGGTGGTATAGTATGAAACAAGATATTTTTGGTTTTGTTTCAAAATGCTTAATTTGTCAATAATTAAAAAAAAAGCCGAGCATCAGGTACCTTCTGGATTACTTCAACCGATTATGATACCTAAATAGTAATGGGATAGAATCATGATGGATTTTGTATCCTGTCTTCTATTGACACCGAATAAGAAAGATGTAATTTGGGTTATTGTGGATAGATTGACAAAATCGGCTCACTTTGTTCCGGTTCGCACAGATTACTCGCTCGACAAACTAGTTGAATTGTATGTTTCTCAGATTGTAAAATTATACGGTGTGACAGCCCTATAGTGACCCTAGTCGGAAAGCGGTTTCGGGACCGCTAAACCGAGTCACCAAATTATTTGAATATGATATTTATGGTCTAAAATATGTGAATATGAATGTGCGAAAATTTTAAGCTTCAATTTAGTTAATTGCATGTGAATGTAGTACATAGGACTTGTGTGACACTTTTGAAATGTGATAGGCTAATCTACAAGGATCTAATAGTGCATGTAATCAAAAGGGAGGACTTGCATGTCAATTTTCCCCCTAATTAGTAGTGGCCGGCCATAAGCATGGGTGGACAAAATGTTATGGCTAAAAACATGTCATAAACATGTTGGGTTAATGCATTATGTAAGGAATAATAAAATAAAGAGCATGGGCAATAAAGTATTAGTGTTAGTATGATGATGAAAAAAAAATTGTCTCATCCATGTTCCCCCCCATTTTGCCGAAACTAGAAGAAAAAAAGGGCTTAATTCTTTGGTTGTTCTTGGCCGAATAGAAGAAAGAGAAGAAGGGGGAAGAGCTTGAGAAAATCGGCTATGGTGGTTTGCTAGACTAAGGTATGTTTGATGTTGTCCATGAGATTCATGCATGTTTTTAGTTGTTAGTTTGAGTTCTAACTAGCCCATGGTTCAAATCTTTACTATGTCATGGAGATGATATTCGGCTAAGGTGGATTTGTGTTGATGTCATTTGCATGCTAAAGGTGAAGCTTTGTAATGATGCATGTGATGGTGGATTGATGACTCTTGAAGCTTCTTTTTAGCATTTTTGAGTGAGACATTAAGTTCTTTGTTTCACCATGACCAAAATTGAAATGGTATGGTGTTGTGATGCATTCGGCCATAGTAGGAAGTAGAAGGGAAATATGGTTGTTGTTAGATGAAGTAGAGTCTAACAAATGAACACATATGTGCATTAGTTGCTAGATGGAGAAGAATCGGCTAGCAAGTTGTGTGCCAAGGCCGAATATAATTTTGTATATTAATGAGTGATGCATGTGTTGAATTGATGGAAAGGGAGAGGATGCTTTAATAGTGTATATATGTGTATTAGCCAAATTTTGAACTTGAAACAAAATGGTGTTTAGTTAATACAAGTGACCATACTTGTAGAATGTATTAAGTGTTGCAATCGGCCTTAGCATAGATGTGTATGTTCGGCCACATGAATGAGAACATAAGTTGATGTGTATGTTCGGCCATAGGTAAGCATATTGATGGCTTTATCTTGACTTAGAAAATTCGGCTAAGGGGAATATTAGCTAATATGTTGAATTCGATTCGTGATTTCGTACATATGGGACTTTAATGTCTAATGTATATATGGGCTAAGTACCTTGAGCTTCTCTTTTGATGTTCGAATGAAGTGTATTAAATTGCTTAAGGTGATTAAAAATGCGTATGACCATTGTGTATTTGAGCTAGAAGGTGGCTATATGACCTATTAAATTTCTTGTCATATTCGACCATAAGCTAGCATAATGAGACTTTAATAAGTTAAACTTGTATGAACTAGCTCAAGAGCCTAGAGGAACAAAGTTGGATAAAGGGAAGGAAAAAGTGATTGAATAGCCGTTGAAGCCGTTCGACAACATCCGAGGTAAGTTTTCGAGTAATGGAGCTTAGATTATGATTCGATTAGATTATGTCTTAAGTAAATCAAAATCATGCTCTTTGTATGTGACTATTGAGCCGAAATTTGTAAGTGTGATAAGTGTTTTGTGTTTGAGCTTTAGTAATGAAAATGAAATATGGATGTGTCATGATTTATTGATATATGTGCATGGTTATTCGAATGATATCTGGGCTAAGTCCCGAAGGCTTTTGTGCTAGGTGACTATAACCGGACTAAGATCCGAAGGCATTCGTGTGAGTTGCTATATCCGGGCTAAGACCCGAAGGCATTTGTGCTAGCGATTATATCCGGGCTAAGTCTCGAAGGCATTTATGCTAGTGACCACATCCGGGCTAAGACCCGAAGGCCTTGTGCAAGTAGTTATATCCGGCTAAATCCCGAAGATTTCTTGAGTTTGGGAATGAGCGATCTTGCTATAAAAATTTTAGTTAATACGCTTGTAAAATCCCAACAATGAGGTATGTTTCGTATGTGCATTGGAATAGTTGATTCCCTTCGAATAATATTCGCTTAGTCGAGTAATGAGCTTCCGGTATTTGGCTAAGATGATCCCTTATGTATGAATATAGGGGTTGGAATGTGAAGTAGGAATGATTTGAGAATATGTATATATGGAATTATCCGTTTAGTTATATGAATGCTATACTTCAGTTGTGCTTAGATTCTTTGCTCAAACCTTACTAAGCATTTAATGCTTACTCTGTTTATTTAATTCTCTGTTTTATAGATTTTGGTTCTTCAACTATCGGACTTGGGATTTTTTTGAAGTCGAAGTCGCCCACCCTATCAAAGCTCCTTTTGGTATACTTTTGGTTGAACTTTGAAATGGCATGTATAGGACTACCCTTTGTTGTTGGTCATGTACCCTTCGGTTTTGTGTAAATTTGGATAGCCATGCGAAAATGGCTTAAATATACTTTGATCATAGCATTATAATCATTTTGTATGTTGTCCGTCGAGAGGTATGGAATTTGTTGGTAACGGTTAGCCATGGGAATGGTTATTCATGATCACTTTTGGTATATGTATGACAAACTCTAGTTGATCCATGGAGGATCATGAAATAGGTAAAGCTTACCTTAAAAATAGATGCTGGCAACAGCAGTGATGTGGATGTGAAAAATCACTAAAAATAGTAGGAATGGAATTAAATAATGAATAAATTATGTAATCGAACCTTGATGAATCTATTTTCATAGGAAAGTAACGAAACGTTCATATGAATAGTATATTATGAGATGTTAAAGTTTTCGTGAGACAGGGCCAGAACGGTTTCTGGATCCCCTAATCTGACTTTGGAAATTCATTATAAATTAAACAGAGACATTTAGAAGTTATGCCATATATTTATAGATTTCTTTTTTAGTCTAGTTTCTATAGAAACAAACGAAATCAGTATTGAAGCCCTGTACAGGGAGATATCCAAGTCGTAATGCATGAAGGTCAGTGTAGTCGAACCCTGTAACAGGGGAGACTTTAACTAATAAACTGTACTAATTGGCGTGACCAAAAATTCTAGAAAAAAATCTGTAGATGGACATATGAGTCTACTTTCATGGAAAAATTACGAAACTGATTTTCGAGTTTTGGAACTCAAGATATGATTTTTAAGGTGACAGTGACGCAGTTAGCCAACTGCCTGGAATTTTTTTAAAGTGGACTGTGTATGTAAATTAATTAAGTCGGTTAGCACCTCGTGTTCGACTCCGACAACGGTCTCGGGTACGGGGTGTTACAATTTTATTGGTATCAGAGCCACGATTTAGTCGATTCTAGGACTACTGTAATACGGACTCTCAACCTAATGCTAGTAATCCGAATGATGAAGCTAGACAAGCTTTCTATAGCGTGATGAATGATTGGTTCAACCAATACATTCGAACTAATACGACTGTTCCACAACCTCCATTCCCGACAAACACAACCCCCGCACCTACGATACCTCTGGTAGCTGATCAAATAAGGTCAAATAAGCCCCCAGTTGACAGAATCCGAAAGCATGGGGCTACTGAATTTAAAGCTACGGACAGCGATGATGCCGAGCAAGCGGAATTTTGGTTGGACAACACTATCCGGGTACTCGATGAGCTATCTTGCACACCCGATGAGTGCCTAAAGTGTACTATCTCCTTGCTACGTGATTCTGCCTACTATTGGTGGAATACGTTGACTTCTGTTGTGCCCAGGGAGCAAGTAACTTGAGAGTTTTTCCAAACCGAGTTTCGAAAGAAGTATATCAGTCAGAGATTCATTGATCAAAAACGGAAGGAATTTCTTGAACTTAAACAAGGTTCCATGTCGGTTACCGACTATGAACGAAAATTTGTAAGGCTTAGCCGGTACGCGCGGGAATGCATTTCTTCAGAAGCCGTGATGTGTAAACGTTTCGAGGATGGGCTGAATGATGATATAAAGTTGTATGTTGGCATTTTGGAAATCTGAGAATTTGTGGCACTTGTCGAGCGGGCTTGCAAAGCCGAGGAGCTCAGTATGGAGAAAAGAAAAGCTGAGGTGGAAGCAAAGGAGTTTCGTAAGAGGTCTTCGGGGAAGCCCTTCCCACAGTCATCGAAGAAATTTAGAGATCTCTTAGGCCGATCTAGAGACACTTCGGGCCTATCTAGACGAGATCGCGATCGACCCCCTGTGAGTGCACGAGTCACTTCGGTCGCCAGTGTTAGGAATGACCGTCGAGACAGAATGGAGTGTCAGTATTGTGGTAAATGGCACTCGGGGAGTTGTAGATTCCATGACCGCTCCTGTTACAAGTGCGGATCAGTTGACCACTTCATTAAAAATTGCCCGAGGTTGTCTGAACAGAATGTAAATCAGAGTGGGAAACCGGGTGCTACCACTGCTCGAGGTAGACCATCTAGAAATACGGGCAATGCTAGTGGTGGTCAGAGAGGATCTAGGGATGCTATGACCAGATCTGAGGCTCGTGCTCCTGCTAGGGCTTATGCTATACGCGCACGCGAGGATGCTTCCTCGCCAGATGTTATTACCGGTACTTTTACTCTCTTTGATACTAATGTGATTGCTTTGATTGACCCTGGTTCTACTCATTCTTATATATGTGAAACCTTAGCATCCAGTAAGACTTTACCTATTGAGTCTACTGAGTTCGTAATTCGGGTGTCAATTCCCTTGGGTCGTTACGTGCTTGTCGACAAAGTGTGTAAGAAATGTCCCCTAGTAATTCGAGGTTCCTGTTTTCCGGCGGACTTGATGCTTTTTCCGTTTGATGAATTTGATGTTATTCTTGGTTTGGATTGGTTGACCGTGCATGATGCGGTTGTGAATTGCAAAAGCAAGACTATTGATTTGAGGTGCGCAAGTAACGAGATAATCCGAGTTGAGTCTACGAACTTAAAGGGGTTGCCAGCTGTAATATCATCAATGTTGGCTCAGAAATATGTAAGAAAGGGGTGCGAAGCATACCTTGCGTATGTACTTGATGACAAAGAGTTAGAAAAGAAACTCGAAACTGTGCCGGTGGTTCGTGAATACCCGGATGTTTTTCCCGAGGAATTACCGGGTTTACCACCTGTTCGGGGGGTAGAGTTTGGTATTGAGCTTGTACCTGGGACTACGCCGATTTCGATAGCTCCGTATCGTATGGCACCAACCGAGTTAAAAGAGTTGAAAGCTCAGTTGCAAGAATTGACGGATAGAGGTTTCGCTTGACCAAGTTTCTCACCTTGGGGTGCACCAGTATTGTTTGTGAAAAGGAAGGACGGAACCATGAGGTTGTGCATTTACTATCGTCAGCTGAATAAAGTGACGATAAAGAATAAATATCTGTTACCGCGTATTGATGATTTGTTTAATCAACTAAAGGGAGCCTCAGAGTTTTCAAAGATAGATTTGAGGTCGGGTTATTACCAGTTGCGAATTCGAGATTTGGATATACCCAAAACTGCTTTCAGAACGAGATACGGCCACTACGAGTTCTTAGTGATGTCGTTTGGGCTCACTAATGCCCCCGCGGTATTTATGGATTTGATGAATTAGATCTTCAGACAGTATTTGGACCGATTCGTGGTTGTGTTTATTGATGACATCTTGGTCTATTCAAGAGATGAGACCGAACATGTTGAGCACCTGAGATTAGTGTTGCAAATTTTACGGGATAAGCAGTTATATGCTAATTTCAGTAAGTGTGAGTTCTGGTTAAGAGAGGTTGGCTTCTTGGGTCATGTGGTATCCGCATCGGGTATTCGAGTTGACCCGAGCAAAATTTCAGCCATACTTAACTGGAAGCCTCCGAGAAATATTACTGAGGTTCGGAGCTTTTTGGGACTTGCCAGTTACTACCGACGGTTTGTAAAAGGTTTCTCGATGATAGCCACACCCATGACGAAGCTACTTCAAAAAGATGTTAAGTTCGAATGGACGGAAAAATGTCAGAAAAGTTTTGATCAACTGAAAACTTATTTGACTGAAGCTCCAATTTTAGTGCAGCCCGAATCAGGCAAAGAGTTTGTCATCTATAGTGACGCCTCCCTACTTGGGTTAGGTTGCGTATTGATGCAAGAAGGTCGAGTTGTGGCCTATGCGTCGAGACAATTAAATCCACATGAGAAAAATTATTCGACCCATGATCTCGAATTAGCTGCCATCGTATTCGCCTTGAAAATATGGCGACATTACTTATTTGGTGAGAAGTGCCATGTATTTTCGGATCACAAAAGTCTCAAATATTTGATGACTCAAAGAGACTTAAATCTGCGACAAAGACGTTGGCTTGAGTTGTTGAAAGATTATGAGCTTGTCATTGATTATCACCTGGGAAAGGCTAATGTGGTTGCGAACGCCTTAAGCCGGAAATCACTGTTTGCTTTACGAGCGATGAATGTACACTTGTCTGTTCTACCTGACAACATGTTAGTAGCTGAATTAAAGGCCAAACCATTCTTGATTCATCAAATTCGTAAAGCTCAGAAAGTCGACGATGAATTGGTTGCAAAACGGGTTGAATGTGTTCCGAATATGGAATCCGAATTTCAAATTGATGATGACGATTGTTTGAGGTTCAGAAGTCGGTTGTGTGTTCCAAGAAAATCAGAACTCATTTTGATGATTCTGAACGAAGCTCATTGTAGCCGAATGTCAATTCACCCGGGGAGTACGAAAATGTACCACGACCTAAGACGTCAGTTTTGGTGGCATGGTATGAAACGAGACATTTTCGATTTTGTTTCGAAGTGCTTAGTATGTCAGCAAGTGAAGGCGGAACATCAAGTGCCTACGGGTTTGCTTCAGCCGATCCTGTTACCTGAATGGAAATGGGAACGAGTCACGATGGATTTTGTATCTGGGTTGCCAATGTCAGCAAGTAAGAAAGATGCGATTTGGGTCGTTGTTGATAGACTGACTAAGTCGGCTCACTTTATCCCCGTACGTACGGATTTTTCATTGGATAAACTAGCTGAATTGTATGTTTCTCAGATTGTGAGATTACACGGGATACCGATTTCTATTGTGTCGGATAGAGATCCGAGATTCACCTTGCAATTTTGGAAGAAATTGCAAGAAGCTTTGGGTACCAAGCTGCATTTTAGCACCGCTTTTCATCTACAAACCGATGGTCAATCCGAGCGGACAATTCAGATACTTGAGGATATGTTCAGATGTTGCATCCTCGAGTTCAGTGGTTCGTGGGAGCGGTATTTACCTTTGATTGAATTCACTTACAACAATAGTTTTCAATCAAGTATTAAGATGGCACCTTACGAGGCCTTGTACGGGCGTAAATGCCGTACACCATTGTTTTGGACCGAGCTCGGTGAAAGTAAAATTTTCGGAGTGGATTTGATTAAAGATGCTGAACAGAAAGTAAGAATAATTTGTGAAAGTCTGAAGGCAGCATCAGATCGTCAGAAGTCGTATGCGGATTTAAAACGAAGAGATATTAAGTATCAGGTGGGAGACAAAGTGTTTCTTAAGGTCTCACCTTGGAAAAAGATACTCAGATTTGGCCGTAAGGGCAAGTTGAGTCCGAGATTCATTGGGCCGTACGAAATCTCCGAACGAGTTGGTCCAGTTGCATATAGGTTGCTTTTACCCCCTAAACTCGAAAGGATCCACAACGTTTTTCATGTTTCGATGCTTCGACGTTACAGATCCGATCCTTCGCACGTAATAAACCCCTCCAAGGTCGAAATTCAAGCCGATATGAGTTATGAAGAAGAACCGATTCGTATCCTAGCTCGTGAAGTGAAAGAGTTGCGAAACAAAAGGGTTCCGTTAGTGAAAGTGTTATGGCTCAAACACGGGATCGAAGAAGCTACTTGGGAACCCGAGAACTCTATGAAAGAGCGATACCCAAACCTATTTACCGGTAAGATTTTCGGGGACGAAAATTCTTAAGTGGGGGAGAGTTGTGACAGCCCTATAGCGACCCTAGTCGGAAAGCGGTTTCGGGACCGCTAAACCGAGTCACCAAATTATTTGAATATGATATTTATGGTCTAAAATATGTGAATATGAATGTGCGAAAATTTTAAGCTTCGATTTAGTTAATTGCATGTGAATGTAGTACATAGGACTTGTGTGACACTTTTAAAATGTGATAGGCTAATCTACAAGAATCTAATAGTGCATGTAATCAAAAGGGAGGACTTGCATGTCAATTTTCCCCCCTAATTAGTAGTGGCCGGCCATAAGCATGGGTGGACAAAATGTTATGGCTAAAAACATGTCATAAACATGTTGGGTTAATGCATTATGTAAGGAATAATAAAATAAAGAGCATGGGCAATAAAGTATTAGTGTTAGTATGATGATGAAAAAAAAATTGTCTCATCCATGTTTCCCCCCCCCCCCATTTTGCCGAAACTAGAAGAAAAAAAAAGGGCTTAATTCTTTGGTTGTTCTTGGCCGAATAGAAGAAAGAGAAGAAGGGGGAAGAGCTTGAGAAAATTGGCTATGGTGGTTTGCTAGACTAAGGTAAGTTTGATGTTGTCCATGAGATTCATGCATGTTTTTAGTTGTTAGTTTGAGTTCTAACTAGCCCATGGTTCAAATCTTTACTATGTCCTGGAGATGATATTCGGCTAAGGTGGATTTGTGTTGATGTCATTTGCCTGCTAAAAGTGAAGCTTTGTAATGATGCATGTGATGGTGGATTGATGACTCTTGAAGCTTCTTTTTAGCATTTTTGAGTGAGACATTAAGTTCTTTGTTTAACCATGACCAAAATTGAAATGGTATGGTGTTGTGATGCATTCAGCCATAGTAGGAAGTAGAAGGGAAATATGGTTGTTGTTAGATAAAGTAGAGTCTAACAAATGAACACATATGTGCATTAGTTGCTAGATGGAGAAGAATCGGCTAGCAAGTTGTGTGCCAAGGCCGAATATAATTTTGTATATTAATGAGTGATGCATGTGTTGAATTGATGGAAAGGGAGAGGATGCCTTAATAGTGTATATATGTGTATTAGCCAAGTTTTGAACTTGAAACAAAATGGTGTTTAGTCAATACAAGTGACCATACTTGTAGAATGTATTAAGTGTTGCAATCGGCCTTAGCATAGATGTGTATGTTCGGCCACATGAATGAGTACATAAGTTGATGTGTATGTTCGGCCATAGGTAAGCATATTGATGGCTTTATCTTGACTTAGAAAATTCGGCTAAGGGGAATATTAGCTAATATGTTGAATTCGATTCGTGATTTCGTACATATGGGACTTTAATGTCTAATGTATATATGGGCTAAGTACCTTGAGCTTCTCTTTTGATGTTCGAATGAAGTGTATTAAATTGCTTAAGGTGATTAAAAATGCGTATGACCATTGTGTATTTGAGCTAGAAGGTGGCTATATGACCTATTCAATTTCTTGTCATATTCGACCATAAGCTAGCATAATGAGACTTTAATAAGTTAAACTAGTGTGAACTAGCTCAAGAGCCTAGAGGAACAAAGTTGGATAAAGGGAAGGAAAAAGTGATTGAATAGCCGTTGAAGCCGTTCGACAACATCCGAGGTAAGTTTTCGAGTAATGGAGCTTAGATTATGATTCGATTAGATTATGTCTTAAGTAAATCAAAATCATGCTCTTTGTATGTGACTATTGAGCCGAAATTTGTAAGTGTGATAAGTGTTTTGTGTTTGAGCTTTAGTAATGAAAATGAAATATGGATGTGTCATGATTTATTGATATATGTGCATGGTTATTCGAATGATATCCGGGCTAAGTCCCGAAGGCTTTTGTGCTAGGTGACTATAACCGGACTAAGATCCGAAGGCATTCGTGTGAGTTGCTATATCCGGGCTAAGACCCGAAGGCATTTGTGCTAGCGATTATATCCGGGCTAAGTCCCGAAGGCATTTATGCTAGTGACCACATCCGGGCTAAGACCCGAAGGCCTTGTGCAAGTAGTTATATCCGGCTAAATCCCGAAGATTTCTTGAGTTTGGGAATGAGCGATCTTGCTATAAAAATTTCAGTTAATACGCTTGTAAAATCCCAACAATGAGGTATGTTTCGTATGTGCATTGGAATAGTTGATTCCCTTCGAATAATATTCGCTTAGTCGAGTAATGAGCTTCCGGTATTTGGCTAAGATGATCCCTTATGTATGAATATAGGGGTTGGAATGTGAAGTAGGAATGATTTGAGAATATGTATATATGGAATTATCCGTTTAGTTATATGAATGCTATACTTCAGTTGTGCTTAGATTCTTTGCTCAAAACTTACTAAGCATTTAATGCTTACTCCGTTTATTTAATTCTCTGTTTTATAGATTTTGGTTCTTCAGCTATCGGACTCGGGATTTTTTTGAAGTCGAAGTCGCCCACCCTATCAAAGCTCCTTTTGGTATACTTTTGGTTGAACTTTGAAATGGCATGTATAGGACTACCCTTTGTTGTTGGTCATGTACCCTTCGGTTTTGTGTAAATTTGGATAGCCATGCGAAAATGGCTTAAATATACTTTGATCATAGCATTATAATCGTTTTGTATGTTGTCCGTCGAGAGGTATGGAATTTGTTGGTAACGGTTAGCCATGGGAATGGTTATTCATGATCACTTTTGGTATATGTATGACAAACTCTAGTTGATCCATGGAGGATCATGAAATAGGTAAAGCTTACCTTAAAAATAGATGCTGGCAGCTGCAGTGATGTGGATGTGAAAAATCACTAAAAATAGTAGGAATGGCATTAAATAGTGAATAAATTATGTAATCGAACCTTAATGAATCTATTTTCATAGGAAAGTAACGAAACGTTCATATGAATAGTATATTATGAGATGTTAAAGTTTTCGTGAGACAGGGCTAGAACGGTTTCTGGATCCCCTGATCTGAATTTGGAAATTCATTATAAATTAACCAGAGACATTTAGAAGTTATTACATATATGTATAGATTCCTTTTTGAGTCTAGTTTCTATAGAAACAAACGGAATCAGTATTGAAGCCCTGTACAGGGAGATATCCAAGTCATAATGCATGAAGGTCAGTGTAGTCAAACCCTGTAACAGGGGAGACTTTAACTAATAAACTGTACTAATTGGGCTGACCAAAAATTCTAGAAAAAAATATATAGATGGACATATGAGTCTAGTTTCATGGAAAAATTACGAAACTGATTTTCGAGTTTTGGAACTCAAGATATGATTTTTAAGGTGACAGTGACGCAGTTAGCCAACTGCCTGGAATTTTTTTAAAGTGGACTGTGTAAGTAAATTAATTAAGTCGGTTAGCACCTCGTTTTCGACTCCGCCAACGGTCTCGGGTACGGGGTGTTACATACGGAGTATCTATTTCTATTGTTTTAGATGGAGATTCGAGGTTTACATCGCGGTTTTTGGAAGAAACTGCAAGATGCATTAGGTACGAAATTTCATTTCAGCACTACTTTCCATCCGCAAACAGATGGTTAGTCAGAGCGAATCATTCAGATACTTGAGGATATGTTGAGATGTTGCATTTTCGAGTTTGAAGATACAGTGAGAGAACGCTATCCGAACCTATTCACCGGTAAGATTTTCGGGGACGAAAAACCCTAAGGGGGGAGAGTTATAACAACTTGATTTAGACCCTAATTGGAACAGTGGTTTCGGGACCATGAATCCAAGTCAGAAAAATATTTAAAAATTATTTCCTGTGTTTATTTTGTGTGAATTTATATCTGTGAAATTTTCGTGATTTAATTTTGTCGTTTAGGTATTCGATTAAATAAAAGGACTTAATCCTAGAAATTAAAAATTTGACTATTAAAAGCATAAGGGCTGAATTGTTAGTGGCTTTTTAAATGGAAGCCTTTATGTTGCAATTAGCCCAATTAAGGAAAGAATGGACGGTAATGGGTATGTATTATATGATTTTATAATTTTATTTCTAAGGTTATAATAGTAAATTAGGTAATAATAAGTATATAATATAAACATATAATTAAAAGCCAAAGTTTTATTCTTATTCTCATCACCGAATATGAAAATCAAAAAGAAAAGAATAAGTTCTCAAGGGTTCGGCCATCTTCCAAGTTGATTCAAGGTTCGTTTTTACTCGGTTTTTGATAATTTCTACGTTTTTGAGATCATTGCTTCGAGTACTACAAAACCCAAGCTTTAATTTTTGATTTTGATGAATATGTTGAATTGTGCATTGTTGATAACTTGTGATTTTTTTTGTTTAATGATGAAAAATGGAAGATATGTTTTAGATTAACATGTTTTGTATTGGAATTTTTGATGATTTTGAGTAATTAGGACTTAATGCAAAAATGATAATTTGAGAGACTAAAATGTGAAATAAATTGAATATATGGACTTGTTTGAGAGTGGGTAAAATTCGGCCCAACATAAGTATAGGGAAATTTTGTGTATTTTGTGTTTTGTGCAATAGGGACTAAATTGTAAAAATTGTAAATGTCAGGGGTAAAATGGTAATTAGACCATTTATGTGTTTTTGGACTAAATTGAGTGAAAATATGTTTGAATGAGCTTAATTTGAATATGTTTAGATCAAGAACCAAAGAAATCAGATTTGGATCTGAGAAAAACGAAAATTGTCCACTAGTCGTCTCATTCCGTTTTACATCGTCCGAGGTAAGTTTATAAGCAATTAGACGTACTTAATATTAATTAAATGTGACTTATTTATGCTGAAATGAAATATGTGAATTTATATCTTCAATAGTCGAATGTATACAAGCTTGGCTACTATATTTTTGAATTCATTTTGATCGGGTTATGATGTCCGAAAGCCTCGTATGAACCTTAGGAATAGTTAGGATACATATGTCATGACATAGGATTTCGATATATGTGTGCGAGTAAGACCATGGCATCGATATGTGATTCCAATATGTGTTTACGAGTAAGACCCTGTCTAGGACAGCGGCATTGATATTTGACTACATGTAAGACCACGTCTAGGACGTTGGCATTGTACGATTTGTGTGATTATTCGAGTGTCCTATCCAATTCCGAATGGTTTATCGGGCAAAGATAAGTTATGTTCGAATATGTAAAACAGGTCAGATGGCCAGGTACGAATTGGTTTGTTGTTTATTTAAAATATGGTAAGTGAGAAATTTGGTACTTACTATAAACTATGTGTAATGCAATTGAAGATTATATGCGAGTTAGATAAGTGTATCCGGC